>NW_027182325.1:3665000-3667500 GCF_040938575.1 Ambystoma mexicanum | reverse complement strand
GGAAACATACCAAATTTGAAAAATAATTGAGAAGTTGCGCAATTACTAATCATGGAGCACAAAAAAGCCTACAGCACCTGGTATTCCCAGGCAGTCTCCCATCCAGGTACTAACTAGGCCCGACCCTGCTTAGCTTCCGAGATCGGGCGCATTCAGTGTGGTGTGGCCGTAGGCTCTGGGCCTAGTGAGTTTTGTACTTTTAAGCATCTAGTCAGCTAGACCTTGCAGTTTTGAAAGGCAATTGTGAAATGGCTCACTTCCTGAACTTGGAGCACAAAAAAGCCTACAGCACCTGGTATTCCCAGGTGGTCTCCCATCCAGGTACTAACTAGGCCCAACACTGCTTAGCTTCCGAGATCAGACAAGATCGGGCGCAATCAGTGTGGTGTGGCCGTAGGCTCTGGGCCTAGTGAGTTTTGTACTTTTAAGCATCTAGTCAGCTAGACCTTGCAGTTTTGAAAGGCAATTGAGAAATGGCTCACTTCCTGAACTTGGAGCACAAAAATGCATACAGCACCTGGTATTCCCAGGCTGTCTCCCATCCAGGTACTAACGAGGCCCGACACTGCTTAGCTTCTGAGATCAGACGAGATCGGGCGCATTCAGTGTGGTGTGGCCGTAGGCTCTAGGCCTTGTGAGTTTTGTACTTTTAAGCATCTAGTCGGCTAGACCTTGCAGTTTTGAAAGGCAATTGAGAAATGGCTCACTTCCTGAACTTGGAGTACAAAAAAGCCTACAGCACCTGGCATTCCCAGGCGGTCTCCCATCCAGGTACTAACTAGGCCCGACACTGCTTAGCTTCTGAGATCAGACGAGATCAGGCGCATTCAGTGTGGTGTGGCCGTAGGCTCTGGGCCTAGTGAGTTTTGTACTTTTAAGCATCTAGTCGGCTAGACCTTGCAGTTTTGAAAGGCAATTGTGAAATGGCTCACTTCCTGAACTTGGAGCACAAAAAAGCCTACAGCACCTGGTATTCCCAGGTGGTCTCCCATCCAGGTACTAACTAGGCCTGACACTGCTTAGCTTCTGAGATCAGACGAGATCGGGCGCAATCAGTGTGGTGTGGCCGTAGGCTCTGGGCCTAGAGAGTTTGTACTTTTAAGCATCTAGTCGGCTAGACCTTGCAGTTTTGAAAGGCAATTGTGAAATGGCTCACTTCCTGAACTTGGAGCACAAAAAAGCCTACAGCACCTGGTATTCCCAGGCGGTCTCCCATCCAGGTACTAACGAGGCCTAACACTGCTTAACTTCCGAGATCGGGTGCATTCAGTGTGGTGTGGCCGTAGGCTCTAGGAATGCTAAGAATATTACTCTTATGCATTTGCATTTAGTAAGCTAAGCCATGCAGCCACTTGCAACATGATACCACGCTCATCGCTCGATCAGGCTCGATCAGGCGAGATATATAAGACTGGTGGGCCCATTCAGGACTCCTATGTCTGGTAGGATAACTTTAATTCATCCATCCTGTGTCTGTTGCAGGGAGGTGGAGAGAACAATCAACACAATAATGGTTTTCTTTCATGCCTCTTGAACGACTCAATATTCTCTGTACTGCATTACATGTGAAAGTCGATTTATTACCCATGAACACACTACCTGTATGCTAATTCTATGTAAAAAGGTAGCTCCAGCCCTCATGATGTTGTCCAACATTTCCGCTATAAAACGGGATACAATTATTTTGGAAACATACCAAATTTGAAAAATAATTGAGAAGTTGCGCAATTACTAATCATGGAGCACAAAAAAAGCCTACAGCACCTGGTATTCCCAGGCAGTCTCCCATCCAGGTACTAACTAGGGCCGACCCTGCTTAGCTTCCGAGATCGGGCGCATTCAGTGTGGTGTGGCCGTAGGCTCTGGGCCTAGTGAGTTTGTACTTTTAAGCATCTAGTCGGCTAGACCTTGCAGTTTTGAAAGGCAATTGTGAAATGGCTCACTTCCTGAACTTGGAGCACAAAAAAGCCTACAGCACCTGGTATTCCCAGGTGGTCTCCCATCCAGGTACTAACTAGGCCCGACACTGCTTAGCTTCCGAGATCAGACGAGATCGGGCGCATTCAGTGTGGTGTGGCCGTAGGCTCTGGGCCTAGTGAGTTTTGTACTTTTAAGCATCTAGTCGGCTAGACCTTGCAGTTTTGAAAGGCAATTGAGAAAGGGCTCACTTCCTGAACTTGGAGCACAAAAAAGCCTACAGCACCTGGTATTCCCAGGCGGTCTCCCATCCAGGTACTAACTAGGCCTGACACTGCTTAACTTCCGAGATCAGACGAGATCGGGTGCATTCAGTGTGGTGTGGCCGTAGGCTCTAGGAATGCTAAGAATATTACTCTTATGCATTTGCATTTAGTAAGCTAAGCCATGCAGCCACTTGCAACATGATACCACGCTCATCGCTCGATCAGGCTCGATCAGGCGAGATATATAAGACTGGTGGGCCCATTCAGGACTCCTATGTCTGGTAGGATAACTTTAATTCATCCATCCTGTGTCTGTT
>NW_027182325.1:3650000-3652500 GCF_040938575.1 Ambystoma mexicanum | reverse complement strand
CGAGATCGGGCGCATTCAGTGTGGTGTGGCCGTAGGCTCTGGGCCTTGTGAGTTTTGTACTTTTAAGCATCTAGTCAGCTAGACCTTGCAGTTTTGAAAGGCAATTGAGAAATGGCTCACTTCCTGAACTTGGAGCACAAAAAAGCCTACAGCACCTGGTATTCCCAGGCGGTCTCCCATCCAGATACTAACGAGGCCCGACACTGCTTAGCTTCCGAGATCGGGCGCATTCAGTGTGGTGTGGCCGTAGGGTCTGGGCCTTGTGAGTTTTGTACTTTTAAGCATCTAGTCGGCTAGACCTTGCAGTTTTGAAAGGCAATTGAGAAATGGCTCACTTCCTGAACTTGGAGTACAAAAAAGCCTACAGCACCTGGTATTCCCAGGCGGTCTCCCATCCAGGTACTAACTAGGCCCGACACTGCTTAGCTTCTGAGATCAGACGAGATCAGGCGCATTCAGTGTGGTGTGGCCGTAGGCTCTGGGCCTAGTGAGTTTTGTACTTTTAAGCATCTAGTCGGCTAGACCTTGCAGTTTTGAAAGGCAATTGAGAAAGGGCTCACTTCCTGAACTTGGAGCACAAAAAAGCCTACAGCACCTGGTATTCCCAGGCGGTCTCCCATCCAGGTACTAACTAGGCCTAACACTGCTTAACTTCCGAGATCAGACGAGATCGGGTGCATTCAGTGTGGTGTGGCCGTAGGCTCTAGGAATGATAAGAATATTACTCTTATGCATTTGCATTTAGTAAGCTAAGCCATGCAGCCACTTGCAACATGATACCACGCTCATCGCTCGATCAGGCTCGATCAGGCGAGATATATAAGACTGGTGGGCCCATTCAGGACTCCTATGTCTGGTAGGATAACTTTAATTCATCCATCCTGTGTCCGTTGCAGGGAGGTGGAGAGAACAATCAACACAATAATGGTTTTCTTTCATGCCCCTTGAAGGACTCAATATTCTCTGTACTGCATTACATGTGAAAGTCGATTTATTACCCATGAACACACTACCTGTATGCTAATTCTATGTAAAAAGGTAGCTCCAGCCCTCATGATGTTGTCCAACATTTCCGCTATAAAACGGGATACAATTATTTTGGAAACATACCAAATTTGAAAAATAATTGAGAAGTTGCGCAATTACTAATCATGGAGCACAAAAAAGCCTACAGCACCTGGTATTCCCAGGCAGTCTCCCATCCAGGTACTAACTAGGCCTGACCCTGCTTAGCTTCCGAGATCGGGCGCATTCAGTGTGGTGTGGCCGTAGGCTCTGGGCCTAGTGAGTTTTGTACTTTTAAGCATCTAGTCGGCTAGACCTTGCAGTTTTGAAAGGCAATTGTGAAATGGCTCACTTCCTGAACTTGGAGCACAAAAAAGCCTACAGCACCTGGTATTCCCAGGTGGTCTCCCATCCAGGTACTAACTAGGCCCGACACTGCTTAGCTTCCGAGATCAGACGAGATCGGGCGCAATCAGTGTGGTGTGGCCGTAGGCTCTGGGCCTAGTGAGTTTTGTACTTTTAAGCATCTAGTCAGCTAGACCTTGCAGTTTTGAAAGGCAATTGAGAAATGGCTCACTTCCTGAACTTGGAGCACAAAAAAGCCTACAGCACCTGGTATTCCCAGGCGGTCTCCCATCCAGGTACTAACGAGGCCCGACACTGCTTAGCTTCCGAGATCAGACGAGATCGGGCGCATTCAGTGTGGTGTGGCCGTAGGCTCTGGTTCTTGTGAGTTTTGTACTTTTAAGCATCTAGTCGGCTAGACCTTGCAGTTTTGAAAGGCAATTGAGAAATGGCTCACTTCCTGAACTTGGAGTACAAAAAAGCCTACAGCACCTGGTATTCCCAGGCGGTCTTCCATCCAGGTACTAACTAGGCCCGACACTGCTTAGCTTCTGAGATCAGACGAGATCAGGCACATTCAGTGTGGTGTGGCCGTAGGCTCTGGGCCTAGTGAGTTTTGTACTTTTAAGCATCTAGTCGGCTAGACCTTGCAGTTTTGAAAGGCAATTGAGAAAGGGTTCACTTCCTGAACTTGGAGCACAAAAAAGCCTACAGCACCTGGTATTCCCAGGCGGTCTCCCATTCAGGTACTAACTAGGCCCAACACTGCTTAGCTTCCGAGATCAGACGAGATCAGGCGCATTCAGTGTGGTGTGGCCGTAGGCTCTGGGCCTAATGAGTTTTGTACTTTTAAGCATCTAGTCGGCTAGACCTTGCAGTTTTGAAAGGCAATTGAGAAAGGGTTCACTTCCTGAACTTGGAGCACAAAAAAGCCTACAGCACCTGGTATTCCCAAGCGGTCTTCCATCCAGGTACTAACTAGGCCCGACACTGCTTAGCTTCTGAGATCAGACGAGATCGGGCGCATTCAGTGTGGTGTGGCCGTAGGCTCTGGTTCTTGTGAGTTTTGTACTTTTAAGCATCTAGTCGGCTAGACCTTGCAGTTTTGAAAGGCAATTGAGAAATGGCTCACTTCCTGAACTTGGAGTAC
>NW_027182325.1:3627500-3630000 GCF_040938575.1 Ambystoma mexicanum | reverse complement strand
AAGCCATGCAGCCACTTGCAACATGATACCACGCTCATCGCTCGATCAGGCTCGATCAGGCGAGATATATAAGACTGGTGGGCCCATTCAGGACTCCTATGTCTGGTAGGATAACTTTAATTCATCCATCCTGTGTCTGTTGCAGGGAGGTGGAGAGAACAATCAACACAATAATGGTTTTCTTTCATGCCTCTTGAAGGACTCAATATTCTCTGTACTGCATTACATGTGAAAGTCGATTTATTACCCATGAACACACTACCTGTATGCTAATTCTATGTAAAAAGGTAGCTCCAGCCCTCATGATGTTGTCCAACATTTCCGCTATAAAACGGGATACAATTATTTTGGAAACATACCAAATTTGAAAAATAATTGAGAAGTTGCGCAATTACTAATCATGGAGCACAAAAAAAGCCTACAGCACCTGGTATTCCCAGGCAGTCTCCCATCCAGGTACTAACTAGGCCCGACCCTGCTTAGCTTCCGAGATCGGGCGCATTCAGTGTGGTGTGGCCGTAGGCTCTGGGCCTAGTGAGTTTTGTACTTTTAAGCATCTAGTCGGCTAGACCTTGCAGTTTTGAAAGGCAATTGAGAAATGGCTCACTTCCTGAACTTGGAGTACAAAAAAGCCTACAGCACCTGGTATTCCCAGGCGGTCTCCCATCCAGGTACTAACTAGGCCCGACACTGCTTAGCTTCTGAGATCAGACGAGATCAGGCGCATTCAGTGTGGTGTGGCCGTAGGCTCTGGGCCTAGTGAGTTTTGTACTTTTAAGCATCTAGTCGGCTAGACCTTGCAGTTTTAAAAGGCAATTGAGAAAGGGCTCACTTCCTGAACTTGGAGCACAAAAAAGCCTACAGCACCTGGTATTCCCAGGCGGTCTCCCATCCAGGTACTAACTAGGCCTGACACTGCTTAACTTCCAAGATCAGACGAGATCGGGTGCATTCAGTGTGGTGTGGCCGTAGGCTCTAGGAATGCTAAGAATATTACTCTTATGCATTTGCATTTAGTAAGCTAAGCCATGCAGCCACTTGCAACATGATACCACGCTCATCGCTCGATCAGGCTCGATCAGGCGAGATATATAAGACTGGTGGGCCCATTCAGGACTCCTATGTCTGGTAGGATAACTTTAATTCATCCATCCTGTGTCTGTTGCAGGGAGGTGGAGAGAACAATCAACACAATAATGGTTTTCTTTCATGCCTCTTGAAGGACTCAATATTCTCTGTACTGCATTACATGTGAAAGTCGATTTATTACCCATGAACACACTACCTGTATGCTAATTCTATGTAAAAAGGTAGCTCCAGCCCTCATGATGTTGTCCAACATTTCCGCTATAAAACGGGATACAATTATTTTGGAAACATACCAAATTTGAAAAATAATTGAGAAGTTGCGCAATTACTAATCATGGAGCACAAAAAAGCCTACAGCACCTGGTATTCCCAGGCAGTCTCCCATCCAGGTACTAACTAGGCCCGACCCTGCTTAGCTTCCGAGATCGGGCGCATTCAGTGTGGTGTGACCGTAGGCTCTGGGCCTAGTGAGTTTTGTACTTTTAAGCATCTAGTCGGCTAGACCTTGCAGTTTTGAAAGGCAATTGTGAAATGGCTCACTTCCTGAACTTGGAGCACAAAAAAGCCTACAGCACCTGGTATTCCCAGGCGGTCTCCCATCCAGGTACTAACTAGGCCTGACACTGCTTAACTTCCGAGATCAGACGAGATCGGGTGCATTCAGTGTGGTGTGGCCGTAGGCTCTAGGAATGCTAAGAATATTACTCTTATGCATTTGCATTTAGTAAGCTAAGCCATGCAGCCACTTGCAACATGATACCACGCTCATCGCTCGATCAGGCTCGATCAGGCGAGATATATAAGACTGGTGGGCCCATTCAGGACTCCTATGTCTGGTAGGATAACTTTAATTCATCCATCCTGTGTCTGTTGCAGGGAGGTGGAGAGAACAATCAACACAATAATGGTTTTCTTTCATGCCTCTTGAAGGACTCAATATTCTCTGTACTGCATTACATGTGAAAGTCGATTTATTACCCATGAACACACTACCTGTATGCTAATTCTATGTAAAAAGGTAGCTCCAGCCCTCATGATGTTGTCCAACATTTCCGCTATAAAACGGGATACAATTATTTTGGAAACATACCAAATTTGAAAAATAATTGAGAAGTTGCGCAATTACTAATCATGGAGCACAAAAAAAACCTACAGCACCTGGTATTCCCAGGCAGTCTCCCATCCAGGTACTAACTAGGCCCGACTCTGCTTAGCTTCTGAGATCGGGCGCATTCAGTGTGGTGTGGCCGTAGGCTCTGGGCCTAGTGAGTTTGTACTTTTAAGCATCTAGTCGGCTAGACCTTGCAGTTTTGAAAGGCAATTGTGAAATGGCTCACTTCCTGAACTTGGAGCACAAAAAAGCCTACAGCACCTGGTATTCCCAGGCGGTCTCCCATCCAGGTACTAACAA
>NW_027182325.1:3615000-3620000 GCF_040938575.1 Ambystoma mexicanum | reverse complement strand
GAGGTGGAGAGAACAATCAACACAATAATGGTTTTCTTTCATGCCTCTTGAAGGACTCAATATTCTCTGTACTGCATTACATGTGAAAGTCGATTTATTACCCATGAACACACTACCTGTATGCTAATTCTATGTAAAAAGGTAGCTCCAGCCCTCATGATGTTGTCCAACATTTCCGCTATAAAACGGGATACAATTATTTTGGAAACATACCAAATTTGAAAAATAATTGAGAAGTTGCGCAATTACTAATCATGGAGCACAAAAAAGCCTACAGCACCTGGTATTCCCAGGCAGTCTCCCATCCAGGTACTAACTAGGCCTGACCCTGCTTAGCTTCCGAGATCGGGCGCATTCAGTGTGGTGTGGCCGTAGGCTCTGGGCCTAGTGAGTTTTGTACTTTTAAGCATCTAGTCGGCTAGACCTTGCAGTTTTGAAAGGCAATTGTGAAATGGCTCACTTCCTGAACTTGGAGCACAAAAAAGCCTACAGCACCTGGTATTCCCAGGTGGTCTCCCATCCAGGTACTAACTAGGCCCGACACTGCTTAGCTTCCGAGATCAGACGAGATCGGGCGCAATCAGTGTGGTGTGGCCGTAGGCTCTGGGCCTAGTGAGTTTTGTACTTTTAAGCATCTAGTCAGCTAGACCTTGCAGTTTTGAAAGGCAATTGAGAAATGGCTCACTTCCTGAACTTGGAGCACAAAAAAGCCTACAGCACCTGGTATTCCCAGGCGGTCTCCCATCCAGGTACTAACGAGGCCCGACACTGCTTAGCTTCCGAGATCAGACGAGATCGGGCGCATTCAGTGTGGTGTGGCCGTAGGCTCTGGTTCTTGTGAGTTTTGTACTTTTAAGCATCTAGTCGGCTAGACCTTGCAGTTTTGAAAGGCAATTGAGAAATGGCTCACTTCCTGAACTTGGAGTACAAAAAAGCCTACAGCACCTGGTATTCCCAGGCGGTCTTCCATCCAGGTACTAACTAGGCCCGACACTGCTTAGCTTCTGAGATCAGACACATTCAGTGTGGTGTGGCCGTAGGCTCTGGGCCTAGTGAGTTTTGTACTTTTAAGCATCTAGTCGGCTAGACCTTGCAGTTTTGAAAGGCAATTGAGAAAGGGTTCACTTCCTGAACTTGGAGCACAAAAAAGCCTACAGCACCTGGTATTCCCAGGCGGTCTCCCATCCAGGTACTAACTAGGCCCAACACTGCTTAGCTTCCGAGATCAGACGAGATCAGGCGCATTCAGTGTGGTGTGGCCGTAGGCTCTGGGCCTAATGAGTTTTGTACTTTTAAGCATCTAGTCGGCTAGACCTTGCAGTTTTGAAAGGCAATTGAGAAAGGGTTCACTTCCTGAACTTGGAGCACAAAAAAGCCTACAGCACCTGGTATTCCCAGGCGGTCTCCCATACAGGTACTAACTAGGCCTAACACTGCTTAACTTCCGAGATCAGACGAGATCGGGTGCATTCAGTGTGGTGTGGCCGTAGGCTCTAGGAATGCTAAGAATATTACTCTTATGCATTTGCATTTAGTAAGCTAAGCCATGCAGCCACTTGCAACATGATACCACGCTCATCGCTCGATCAGGCTCGATCAGGCGAGATATATAAGACTGGTGGGCCCATTCAGGACTCCTATGTCTGGTAGGATAACTTTAATTCATCCATCCTGTGTCTGTTGCAGGGAGGTGGAGAGAACAATCAACACAATAATGGTTTTCTTTCATGCCTCTTGAAGGACTCAATATTCTCTGTACTGCATTACATGTGAAAGTCGATTTATTACCCATGAACACACTACCTGTATGCTAATTCTATGTAAAAAGGTAGCTCCAGCCCTCATGATGTTGTCCAACATTTCCGCTATAAAACGGGATACAATTATTTTGGAAACATACCAAATTTGAAAAATAATTGAGAAGTTGCGCAATTACTAATCATGGAGCACAAAAAAGCCTACAGTACCTGGTATTCCCAGGCAGTCTCCCATCCAGGTACTAACTAGGCCCGATCCTGCTTAGCTTCCGAGATCGGGCGCATTCAGTGTGGTGTGGCCGTAGGCTCTGGGCCTAGTGAGTTTTGTACTTTTAAGCATCTAGTCGGCTAGACCTTGCAGTTTTGAAAGGCAATTGTGAAATGGCTCACTTCCTGAACTTGGAGCACAAAAAAGCCTACAGCACCTGGTATTCCCAGGCGGTCTCCCATCCAGGTACTAACTAGGCCTGACACTGCTTAACTTCCGAGATCAGACGAGATCGGGTGCATTCAGTGTGGTGTGGCCGTAGGCTCTAGGAATGCTAAGAATATTACTCTTATGCATTTGCATTTAGTAAGCTAAGCCATGCAGCCACTTGCAACATGATACCACGCTCATCGCTCGATCAGGCGAGATATATAAGACTGGTGGGCCCATTCAGGACTCCTATGTCTGGTAGGATAACTTTAATTCATCCATCCTGTGTCTGTTGCAGGGAGGTGGAGAGAACAATCAACACAATAATGGTTTTCTTTCATGCCTCTTGAAGGACTCAATATTCTCTGTACTGCATTACATGTGAAAGTCGATTTATTACCCATGAACACACTACCTGTATGCTAATTCTATGTAAAAAGGTAGCTCCAGCCCTCATGATGTTGTCCAACATTTCCGCTATAAAACGGGATACAATTATTTTGGAAACATACCAAATTTGAAAAATAATTGAGAAGTTGCGCAATTACTAATCATGGAGCACAAAAAAAGCCTACAGCACTTGGTATTCCCAGGCAGTCTCCCATCCAGGTACTAACTAGGCCTGACCCTGCTTAGCTTCTGAGATCGGGCGCATTCAGTGTGGTGTGGCCGTAGGCTCTGGGCCTAGTGAGTTTGTACTTTTAAGCATCTAGTCGGCTAGACCTTGCAGTTTTGAAAGGCAATTGTGAAATGGCTCACTTCCTGAACTTGGAGCACAAAAAAGCCTACAGCACCTGGTATTCCCAGGTGGTCTCCCATCCAGGTACTAACTAGGCCCGACACTGCTTAGCTTCCGAGATCAGACGAGATCGGGCGCATTCAGTGTGGTGTGGCCGTAGGCTCAGGGCCTAGTGAGTTTTGTACTTTTAAGCATCTAGTCGGCTAGACCTTGCAGTTTTGAAAGGCAATTGAGAAAGGGCTCACTTCCTGAACTTGGAGTACAAAAAAGCCTACAGCACCTGGTATTCCCAGGCGGTCTCCCATCCAGGTACTAACTAGGCCCGACACTGCTTAGCTTCTGAGATCAGACGAGATCAGGCGCATTCAGTGTGGTGTGGCCGTAGGCTCTGGGCCTAGTGAGTTTTGTACTTTTAAGCATCTAGTCGGCTAGACCTTGCAGTTTTAAAAGGCAATTGAGAAAGGGCTCACTTCCTGAACTTGGAGCACAAAAAAGCCTACAGCACCTGGTATTCCCAGGCGGTCTCCCATCCAGGTACTAACTAGGCCTGATACTGCTTAACTTCCGAGATCAGACGAGATCGGGTGCATTCAGTGTGGTGTGGCCGTAGGCTCTAGGAATGCTAAGAATATTACTCTTATGCATTTGCATTTAGTAAGCTAAGCCATGCAGCCACTTGCAACATGATACCACGCTCATCGCTCGATCAGGCGAGATATATAAGACTGGTGGGCCCATTCAGGACTCCTATGTCTGGTAGGATAACTTTAATTCATCCATCCTGTGTCTGTTGCAGGGAGGTGGAGAGAACAATCAACACAATAATGGTTTTCTTTCATGCCTCTTGAAGGACTCAATATTCTCTGTACTGCATTACATGTGAAAGTCGATTTATTACCCATGAACACACTACCTGTATGCTAATTCTATGTAAAAAGGTAGCTCCAGCCCTCATGATGTTGTCCAACATTTCCGCTATAAAACGGGATACAATTATTTTGGAAACATACCAAATTTGAAAAATAATTGAGAAGTTGCGCAATTACTAATCATGGAGCACAAAAAAGCCTACAGCACCTGGTATTCCCAGGCAGTCTCCCATCCAGGTACTAACTAGGCCCGACCCTGCTTAGCTTCCGAGATCGGGCGCATTCAGTGTGGTGTGGCCGTAGGCTCTGGGCCTAGTGAGTTTTGTACTTTTAAGTATCTAGTCGGCTAGACCTTGCAGTTTTGAAAGGCAATTGTGAAATGGCTCACTTCCTGAACTTGGAGCACAAAAAAGCCTACAGCACCTGGTATTCCCAGGCGGTCTCCCATCCAGGTACTAACTAGGCCTGACACTGCTTAACTTCCGAGATCAGACGAGATCGGGTGCATTCAGTGTGGTGTGGCCGTAGGCTCTAGGAATGCTAAGAATATTACTCTTATGCATTTGCATTTAATAAGCTAAGCCATGCAGCCACTTGCAACATGATACCACGCTCATCGCTCGATCAGGCTCGATCAGGCGAGATATATAAGACTGGTGGGCCCATTCAGGACTCCTATGTCTGGTAGGATAACTTTAATTCATCCTTCCTGTGTCTGTTGCAGGGAGGTGGAGAGAACAATCAACACAATAATGGTTTTCTTTCATGCCTCTTGAAGGACTCAATATTCTCTGTACTGCATTACATGTGAAAGTCGATTTATTACCCATGAACACACTACCTGTATGCTAATTCTATGTAAAAAGGTAGCTCCAGCCCTCATGATGTTGTCCAACATTTCCGCTATAAAACGGGATACAATTATTTTGGAAACATACCAAATTTGAAAAATAATTGAGAAGTTGCGCAATTACTAATCATGGAGCACAAAAAAAGCCTACAGCACCTGGTATTCCCAGGCAGTCTCCCATCCAGGTACTAACTAGGCCCGACCCGGCTTAGCTTCTGAGATCGGGCGCATTCAGTGTGGTGTGGCCGTAGGCTCTGGGCCTAGTGAGTTTGTACTTTTAAGCATCTAGTCGGCTAGACCTTGCAGTTTTGAAAGGCAATTGTGAAATGGCTCACTTCCTGAACTTGGAGCACAAAAAAGCCTACAG
>NW_027182325.1:3585000-3610000 GCF_040938575.1 Ambystoma mexicanum | reverse complement strand
GGCCTGACACTGCTTAACTTCCGAGATCAGACGAGATCGGGTGCATTCAGTGTGGTGTGGCCGTAGGCTCTAGGAATGCTAAGAATATTACTCTTATGCATTTGCATTTAGTAAGCTAAGCCATGCAGCCACTTGCAACATGATACCACGCTCATCGCTCGATCAGGCGAGATATATAAGACTGGTGGGCCCATTCAGGACTCCGATGTCTGGTAGGATAACTTTAATTCATCCATCCTGTGTCTGTTGCAGGGAGGTGGAGAGAACAATCAACACAATAATGGTTTTCTTTCATGCCTCTTGAAGGACTCAATATTCTCTGTACTGCATTACATGTGAAAGTCGATTTATTACCCATGAACACACTACCTGTATGCTAATTCTATGTAAAAAGGTAGCTCCAGCCCTCATGATGTTGTCCAACATTTCCGCTATAAAACGGGATACAATTATTTTGGAAACATACCAAATTTGAAAAATAATTGAGAAGTTGCGCAATTACTAATCATGGAGCACAAAAAAAGCCTACAGCACTTGGTATTCCCAGGCAGTCTCCCATCCAGGTACTAACTAGGCCCGACCCTGCTTAGCTTCTGAGATCGGGCGCATTCAGTGTGGTGTGGCCGTAGGCTCTGGGCCTAGTGAGTTTGTACTTTTAAGCATCTAGTCGGCTAGACCTTGCAGTTTTGAAAGGCAATTGTGAAATGGCTCACTTCCTGAACTTGGAGCACAAAAAAGCCTACAGCACCTGGTATTCCCAGGTGGTCTCCCATCCAGGTACTAACTAGGCCCGACACTGCTTAGCTTCCGAGATCAGACGAGATCGGGCGCATTCAGTGTGGTGTGGCCGTAGGCTCAGGGCCTAGTGAGTTTTGTACTTTTAAGCATCTAGTCGGCTAGACCTTGCAGTTTTGAAAGGCAATTGAGAAATGGCTCACTTCCTGAACTTGGAGTACAAAAAAGCCTACAGCACCTGGTATTCCCAGGCGGTCTCCCATCCAGGTACTAACTATGCCCGACACTGCTTAGCTTCTGAGATCAGACGAGATCAGGCGCATTCAGTGTGGTGTGGCCGTAGGCTCTAGGCCTAGTGAGTTTTGTACTTTTAAGCATCTAGTCGGCTAGACCTTGCAGTTTTAAAAGGCAATTGAGAAAGGGCTCACTTCCTGAACTTGGAGCACAAAAAAGCCTACAGCACCTGGTATTCCCAGGCGGTCTCCCATCCAGGTACTAACTAGGCCTGATACTGCTTAACTTCCGAGATCAGACGAGATCGGGTGCATTCAGTGTGGTGTGGCCGTAGGCTCTAGGAATGCTAAGAATATTACTCTTATGCATTTGCATTTAGTAAGCTAAGCCATGCAGCCACTTGCAACATGATACCACGCTCATCGCTCGATCAGGCTCGATCAGGCGAGATATATAAGACTGGTGGGCCCATTCAGGACTCCTATGTCTGGTAGGATAACTTTAATTCATCCATCCTGTGTCTGTTGCAGGGAGGTGGAGAGAACAATCAACACAATAATGGTTTTCTTTCATGCCTCTTGAAGGACTCAATATTCTCTGTACTGCATTACATGTGAAAGTCGATTTATTACCCATGAACACACTACCTGTATGCTAATTCTATGTAAAAAGGTAGCTCCAGCCCTCATGATGTTGTCCAACATTTCCGCTATAAAACGGGATACAATTATTTTGGAAACATACCAAATTTGAAAAATAATTGAGAAGTTGCGCAATTACTAATCATGGAGCACAAAAAAGCCTACAGCACCTGGTATTCCCAGGCAGTCTCCCATCCAGGTACTAACTAGGCCCGATCCTGCTTAGCTTCCGAGATCGGGCGCATTCAGTGTGGTGTGGCCGTAGGCTCTGGGCCTAGTGAGTTTTGTACTTTTAAGCATCTAGTCGGCTAGACCTTGCAGTTTTGAAAGGCAATTGTGAAATGGCTCACTTCCTGAACTTGGAGCACAAAAAAGCCTACAGCACCTGGTATTCCCAGGCGGTCTCCCATCCAGGTACTAACTAGGCCTGACACTGCTTAACTTCCGAGATCAGACAAGATCGGGTGCATTCAGTGTGGTGTGGCCGTAGGCTCTAGGAATGCTAAGAATATTACTCTTATGCATTTGCATTTAGTAAGCTAAGCCATGCAGCCACTTGCAACATGATACCACGCTCATCGCTCGATCAGGCTCGATCAGGCGAGATATATAAGACTGGTGGGCCCATTCAGGACTCCTATGTCTGGTAGGATAACTTTAATTCATCCATCCTGTGTCTGTTGCAGGGAGGTGGAGAGAACAATCAACACAATAATGGTTTTCTTTCATGCCTCTTGAAGGACTCAATATTCTCTGTACTGCATTACATGTGAAAGTCGATTTATTACCCATGAACACACTACCTGTATGCTAATTCTATGTAAAAAGGTAGCTCCAGCCCTCATGATGTTGTCCAACATTTCCGCTATAAAACGGGATACAATTATTTTGGAAACATACCAAATTTGAAAAATAATTGAGAAGTTGCGCAATTACTAATCATGGAGCACAAAAAAAGCCTACAGCACCTGGTATTCCCAGGCAGTCTCCCATCCAGGTACTAACTAGGCCCGACCCTGCTTAGCTTCTGAGATCGGGCGCATTCAGTGTGGTGTGGCCGTAGGCTCTGGGCCTAGTGAGTTTGTACTTTTAAGCATCTAGTCGGCTAGACCTTGCAGTTTTGAAAGGCAATTGTGAAATGGCTCACTTCCTGAACTTGGAGCACAAAAAAGCCTACAGCACCTGGTATTCCCAGGCGGTCTCCCATCCAGGTACTAACGAGGCCTAACACTGCTTAACTTCCGAGATCGGGTGCATTCAGTGTGGTGTGGCCATAGGCTCTAGGAATGCTAAGAATATTACTCTTATGCATTTGCATTTAGTAAGCTAAGCCATGCAGCCACTTGCAACATGATACCACGCTCATCGCTCGATCAGGCTCGATATATAAGACTGGTGGGCCCATTCAGGACTCCTATGTCTGGTAGGATAACTTTAATTCATCCATCCTGTGTCTGTTGCAGGGAGGTGGAGAGAACAATCAACACAATAATGGTTTTCTTTCATGCCTCTTGAAGGACTCAATATTCTCTGTACTGCATTACATGTGAAAGTCGATTTATTACCCATGAACACACTACCTGTATGCTAATTCTATGTAAAAAGGTAGCTCCAGCCCTCATGATGTTGTCCAACATTTCCGCTATAAAACGGGATACAATTATTTTGGAAACATACCAAATTTGAAAAATAATTGAGAAGTTGCGCAATTACTAATCATGGAGCACAAAAAAGCCTACAGCACCTGGTATTCCCAGGCAGTCTCCCATCCAGGTACTAACTAGGCCCGACCCTGCTTAGCTTCCGAGATCGGGCGCATTCAGTGTGGTGTGGCCGTAGGCTCTGGGCCTAGTGAGTTTTGTACTTTTAAGCATCTAGTCGGCTAGACCTTGCAGTTTTGAAAGGCAATTGTGAAATGGCTCACTTCCTGAACTTGGAGCACAAAAAAGCCTACAGCACCTGGTATTCCCAGGCGGTCTCCCATCCAGGTACTAACTAGGCCTGACACTGCTTAACTTCCGAGATCAGATGAGATCGGGTGCATTCAGTGTGGTGTGGCCGTAGGCTCTAGGAATGCTAAGAATATTACTCTTATGCATTTGCATTTAGTAAGCTAAGCCATGCAGCCACTTGCAACATGATACCACGCTCATCGTTCGATCAGGCGAGATATATAAGACTGGTGGGCCCATTCAGGACTCCTATGTCTGGTAGGATAACTTTAATTCATCCATCCTGTGTCTGTTGCAGGGAGGTGGAGAGAACAATCAACACAATAATGGTTTTCTTTCATGCCTCTTGAAGGACTCAATATTCTCTGTACTGCATTACATGTGAAAGTCGATTTATTACCCATGAACACACTACCTGTATGCTAATTCTATGTAAAAAGGTAGCTCCAGCCCTCATGATGTTGTCCAACATTTCCGCTATAAAACGGGATACAATTATTTTGGAAACATACCAAATTTGAAAAATAATTGAGAAGTTGCGCAATTACTAATCATGGAGCACAAAAAAAGCCTACAGCACTTGGTATTCCCAGGCAGTCTCCCATCCAGGTACTAACTAGGCCCGACCCTGCTTAGCTTCTGAGATCGGGCGCATTCAGTGTGGTGTGGCCGTAGGCTCTGGGCCTAGTGAGTTTGTACTTTTAAGCATCTAGTCGGCTAGACCTTGCAGTTTTGAAAGGCAATTGTGAAATGGCTCACTTCCTGAACTTGGAGCACAAAAAAGCCTACAGCACCTGGTATTCCCAGGTGGTCTCCCATCCAGGTACTAACTAGGCCCGACACTGCTTAGCTTCCGAGATCAGACGAGATCGGGCGCATTCAGTGTGGTGTGGCCGTAGGCTCAGGGCCTAGTGAGTTTTGTACTTTTAAGCATCTAGTCGGCTAGACCTTGCAGTTTTGAAAGGCAATTGAGAAATGGCTCACTTCCTGAACTTGGAGTACAAAAAAGCCTACAGCACCTGGTATTCCCAGGCGGTCTCCCATCCAGGTACTAACTAGGCCCGACACTGCTTAGCTTCTGAGATCAGACGAGATCAGGCGCATTCAGTGTGGTGTGGCCGTAGGCTCTGGGCCTGGTGAGTTTTGTACTTTTAAGCATCTAGTCGGCTAGACCTTGCAGTTTTAAAAGGCAATTGAGAAAGGGCTCACTTCCTGAACTTGGAGCACAAAAAAGCCTACAGCACCTGGTATTCCCAGGCGGTCTCCCATCCAGGTACTAACTAGGCCTGATACTGCTTAACTTCCGAGATCAGACGAGATCGGGTGCATTCAGTGTGGTGTGGCCGTAGGCTCTAGGAATGCTAAGAATATTACTCTTATGCATTTGCATTTAGTAGGCTAAGCCATGCAGCCACTTGCAACATGATACCACGCTCATCGCTCAATCAGGCTCGATCAGGCGAGATATATAAGACTGGTGGGCCCATTCAGGACTCCTATGTCTGGTAGGATAACTTTAATTCATCCATCCTGTGTCTGTTGCAGGGAGGTGGAGAGAACAATCAACACAATAATGGTTTTCTTTCATGCCTCTTGAAGGACTCAATATTCTCTGTACTGCATTACATGTGAAAGTCGATTTATTACCCATGAACACACTACCTGTATGCTAATTCTATGTAAAAAGGTAGCTCCAGCCCTCATGATGTTGTCCAACATTTCCGCTATAAAACGGGATACAATTATTTTGGAAACATACCAAATTTGAAAAATAATTGAGAAGTTGCGCAATTACTAATCATGGAGCACAAAAAAGCCTACAGCACCTGGTATTCCCAGGCAGTCTCCCATCCAGGTACTAACTAGGCCCGACCCTGCTTAGCTTCCGAGATCGGGCGCATTCAGTGTGGTGTGGCCGTAGGCTCTGGGCCTAGTGAGTTTTGTACTTTTAAGCATCTAGTCGGCTAGACCTTGCAGTTTTGAAAGGCAATTGTGAAATGGCTCACTTCCTGAACTTGGAGCACAAAAAAGCCTACAGCACCTGGTATTCCCAGGCGGTCTCCCATCCAGGTACTAACTAGGCCTGACACTGCTTAACTTCCTAGATCAGACGAGATCGGGTGCATTCAGTGTGGTGTGGCCGTAGGCTCTAGGAATGCTAAGAATATTACTCTTATGCATTTGCATTTAGTAAGCTAAGCCATGCAGCCACTTGCAACATGATACCACGCTCATCGCTCGATCAGGCTCGATCAGGCGAGATATATAAGACTGGTGGGCCCATTCAGGACTCCTATGTCTGGTAGGATAACTTTAATTCATCCATCCTGTGTCTGTTGCAGGGAGGTGGAGAGAACAATCAACACAATAATGGTTTTCTTTCATGCCTCTTGAAGGACTCAATATTCTCTGTACTGCATTACATGTGAAAGTCGATTTATTACCCATGAACACACTACCTGTATGCTAATTCTATGTAAAAAGGTAGCTCCAGCCCTCATGATGTTGTCCAACATTTCCGCTATAAAACGGGATACAATTATTTTGGAAACATACCAAATTTGAAAAATAATTGAGCAGTTGCGCAATTACTAATCATGGAGCACAAAAAAAGCCTACAGCACCTGGTATTCCCAGGCAGTCTCCCATCCAGGTACTAACTAGGCCTGACCCTGCTTAGCTTCTGAGATCGGGCGCATTCAGTGTGGTGTGGCCGTAGGCTCTGGGCCTAGTGAGTTTGTACTTTTAAGCATCTAGTCGGCTAGACCTTGCAGTTTTGAAAGGCAATTGTGAAATGGCTCACTTCCTGAACTTGGAGCACAAAAAAGCCTACAGCACCTGGTATTCCCAGGCGGTCTCCCATCCAGGTACTAACGAGGCCTAACACTGCTTAACTTCCGAGATCGGGTGCATTCAGTGTGGTGTGGCCGTAGGCTCTAGGAATGCTAAGAATATTACTCTTATGCATTTGCATTTAGTAAGCTAAGCCATGCAGCCACTTGCAACATGATACCACGCTCATCGCTCGATCAGGCTCGATCAGGCGAGATATATAAGACTGGTGGGCCCATTCAGGACTCCTATGTCTGGTAGGATAACTTTAATTCATCCATCCTGTGTCTGTTGCAGGGAGGTGGAGAGAACAATCAACACAATAATGGTTTTCTTTCATGCCTCTTGAACGACTCAATATTCTCTGTACTGCATTACATGTGAAAGTCGATTTATTACCCATGAACACACTACCTGTATGCTAATTCTATGTAAAAAGGTAGCTCCAGCCCTCATGATGTTGTCCAACATTTCCGCTATAAAACGGGATACAATTATTTTGGAAACATACCAAATTTGAAAAATAATTGAGAAGTTGCGCAATTACTAATCATGGAGCACAAAAAAAGCCTACAGCACCTGGTATTCCCAGGCAGTCTCCCATCCAGGTACTAACTAGGGCCGACCCTGCTTAGCTTCCGAGATTGGGCGCATTCAGTGTGGTGTGGCCGTAGGCTCTGGGCCTAGTGAGTTTGTACTTTTAAGCATCTAGTCGGCTAGACCTTGCAGTTTTGAAAGGCAATTGTGAAATGGCTCACTTCCTGAACTTGGAGCACAAAAAAGCCTACAGCACCTGGTATTCCCAGGTGGTCTCCCATCCAGGTACTAACTAGGCCCGACACTGCTTAGCTTCCGAGATCAGACGAGATCGGGCGCATTCAGTGTGGTGTGGCCGTAGGCTCTGGGCCTAGTGAGTTTTGTACTTTTAAGCATCTAGTCGGCTAGACCTTGCAGTTTTGAAAGGCAATTGAGAAATGGCTCACTTCCTGAACTTGGAGTACAAAAAAGCCTACAGCACCTGGTATTCCCAGGCGGTCTCCCATCCAGGTACTAACTAGGCCCGACACTGCTTAGCTTCTGAGATCAGACAAGATCAGGCGCATTCAGTGTGGTGTGGCCGTAGGCTCTGGGCCTAGTGAGTTTTGTACTTTTAAGCATCTAGTCGGCTAGACCTTGCAGTTTTAAAAGGCAATTGAGAAAGGGCTCACTTCCTGAACTTGGAGCACAAAAAAGCCTACAGCACCTGGTATTCCCAGGCGGTCTCCCATCCAGGTACTAACTAGGCCTGACACTGCTTAACTTCCGAGATCAGACGAGATCGGGTGCATTCAGTGTGGTGTGGCCGTAGGCTCTAGGAATGCTAAGAATATTACTCTTATGCATTTGCATTTAGTAAGCTAAGCCATGCAGCCACTTGCAACATGATACCACGCTCATCGCTCGATCAGGCGAGATATATAAGACTGGTGGGCCCATTCAGGACTCCTATGTCTGGTAGGATAACTTTAATTCATCCATCCTGTGTCTGTTGCAGGGAGGTGGAGAGAACAATCAACACAATAATGGTTTTCTTTCATGCCTCTTGAAGGACTCAATATTCTCTGTACTGCATTACATGTGAAAGTCGATTTATTACCCATGAACACACTACCTGTATGCTAATTCTATGTAAAAAGGTAGCTCCAGCCCTCATGATGTTGTCCAACATTTCCGCTATAAAACGGGATACAATTATTTTGGAAACATACCAAATTTGAAGAATAATTGAGAAGTTGCGCAATTACTAATCATGGAGCACAAAAAAGCCTACAGCACCTGGTATTCCCAGGCAGTCTCCCATCCAGGTACGACCCTGCTTAGCTTCCGAGATCGGGCGCATTCAGTGTGGTGTGGCCGTAGGCTCTGGGCCTAGTGAGTTTTGTACTTTTAAGCATCTAGTCGGCTAGACCTTGCAGTTTTGAAAGGCAATTGTGAAATGGCTCACTTCCTGAACTTGGAGCACAAAAAAGCCTACAGCACCTGGTATTCCCAGGTGGTCTCCCATCCAGGTACTAACTAGGCCCGACACTGCTTAGCTTCCGAGATCAGACGAGATCGGGCGCAATCAGTGTGGTGTGGCCGTAGGCTCTGGGCCTAGTGAGTTTTGTACTTTTAAGCATCTAGTCAGCTAGACCTTGCAGTTTTGAAAGGCAATTGAGAAATGGCTCACTTCCTGAACTTGGAGCACAAAAAAGCCTACAGCACCTGGTATTCCCAGGCGGTCTCCCATCCAGGTACTAACGAGGCCCGACACTGCTTAGCTTCCGAGATCAGACGAGATCGGGCGCATTCAGTGTGGTGTGGCCGTAGGCTCTGGGCCTTGTGAGTTTTGTACTTTTAAGCATCTAGTCAGCTAGACCTTGCAGTTTTGAAAGGCAATTGAGAAATGGCTCACTTCCTGAACTTGGAGTACAAAAAAGCCTACAGCACCTGGTATTCCCAGGCGGTCTCCCATCCAGGTACTAACTAGGCCCGACACTGCTTAGCTTCTGAGATCAGACGAGATCAGGCGCATTCAGTGTGGTGTGGCCGTAGGCTCTGGGCCTAGTGAGTTTTGTACTTTTAAGCATCTAGTCGGCTAGACCTTGCAGTTTTGAAAGGCAATTGTGAAATGGCTCACTTCCTGAACTTGGAGCACAAAAAAGCCTACAGCACCTGGTATTCCCAGGTGGTCTCCCATCCAGGTACTAACTAGGCCTGACACTGCTTAGCTTCCGAGATCAGACGAGATCGGGCGCAATCAGTGTGGTGTGGCCGTAGGCTCTGGGCCTAGTGAGTTTTGTACTTTTAAGCATCTAGTCAGCTAGACCTTGCAGTTTTGAAAGGCAATTGAGAAATGGCTCACTTCCTGAACTTGGAGCACAAAAAAGCCTACAGCACCTGGTATTCCCAGGCGGTCTCCCATCCAGGTACTAACGAGGCCCGACACTGCTTAGCTTCCGAGATCAGACAAGATCGGGCGCATTCAGTGTGGTGTGGCCGTAGGCTCTGGGCCTTGTGAGTTTTGTACTTTTAAGCATCTAGTCGGCTAGACCTTGCAGTTTTGAAAGGCAATTGAGAAATGGCTCACTTCCTGAACTTGGAGTACAAAAAAGCCTACAGCACCTGGTATTCCCAGGCGGTCTCCCATCCAGGTACTAACTAGGCCCGACCCTGCTTAGCTTCCGAGATCAGGCGCATTCAGTGTGGTGTGGCCGTAGGCTCTGGGCCTAGTGAGTTTTGTACTTTTAAGCATCTAGTCGGCTAGACCTTGCAGTTTTGAAAGGCAATTGTGAAATGGCTCACTTCCTGAACTTGGAGCACAAAAAAGCCTACAGCACCTGGTATTCCCAGGCGGTCTCCCATCCAGGTACTAACTAGGCCCGACACTGCTTAGCTTCTGAGATCAGGCGCATTCAGTGTGGTGTGGCCGTAGGCTCTGGGCTTAGTGAGTTTTGTACTTTTAAGCATCTAGTCGGCTAGACCTTGCAGTTTTGAAAGGCAATTGTGAAATGGCTCACTTCCTGAACTTGGAGCACAAAAAAGCCTACAGCACCTGGTATTCCCAGGTGGTCTCCCATCCAGGTACTAACTAGGCCCGACACTGCTTAGCTTCCGAGATCAGACGCAATCAGTGTGGTGTGGCCGTAGGCTCTGGGCCTAGTGAGTTTTGTACTTTTAAGCATCTAGTCAGCTAGACCTTGCAGTTTTGAAAGGCAATTGAGAAATGGCTCACTTCCTGAACTTGGAGCACAAAAAAGCCTACAGCACCTGGTATTCCCAGGCGGTCTCCCATCCAAGTACTAACGAGGCCCGACACTGCTTAGCTTCCGAGATCAGACGAGATCGGACGCATTCAGTGTGGTGTGGCCGTAGGCTCTGGACCTTGTGAGTTTTGTACTTTTAAGCATCTAGTCGGCTAGACCTTGCAGTTTTGAAAGGCAATTGAGAAATGGCTCACTTCCTGAACTTGGAGTACAAAAAAGCCTACAGCACCTGGTATTCCCAGGCGGTCTCCCATCCAGGTACTAACTAGGCCCGACACTGCTTAGCTTCTGAGATCAGACGAGATCAGGCGCATTCAGTGTGGTGTGGCCGTAGGCTCTGGGCCTAGTGAGTTTTGTACTTTTAAGCATCTAGTCGGCTAGACCTTGCAGTTTTGAAAGGCAATTGTGAAATGGCTCACTTCCTGAACTTGGAGCACAAAAAAGCCTACAGCACCTGGTATTCCCAGGCGGTCTCCCATCCAGGTACTAACAAGGCCTAACACTGCTTAACTTCCGAGATCGGGTGCATTCAGTGTGGTGTGGCCGTAGGCTCTGGGCCCAGTGAGTTTGTACTTTTAAGCATCTAGTCGGCTAGACCTTGCAGTTTTGAAAGGCAATTGTGAAATGGCTCACTTCCTGAACTTGGAGCACAAAAAAGCCTACAGCACCTGGTATTCCCAGGCGGTCTCCCATCCAGGTACTAACAAGGCCTAACACTGCTTAACTTCCAAGATCGGGTGCATTCAGTGTGGTGTGGCCGTAGGCTCTAGGAATGCTAAGAATATTACTCTTATGCATTTGCATTTAGTAAGCTAAGCCATGCAGCCACTTGCAACATGATACCACGCTCATCGCTCGATCAGGCGAGATATATAAGACTGGTGGGCCCATTCAGGACTCCTATGTCTGGTAGGATAACTTTAATTCATCCATCCTGTGTCTGTTGCAGGGAGGTGGAGAGAACAATCAACACAATAATGGTTTTCTTTCATGCCTCTTGAAGGACTCAATATTCTCTGTACTGCATTACATGTGAAAGTCGATTTATTACCCATGAACACACTACCTGTATGCTAATTCTATGTAAAAAGGTAGCTCCAGCCCTCATGATGTTGTCCAACATTTCCGCTATAAAACGGGATACAATTATTTTGGAAACATACCAAATTTGAAAAATAATTGAGAAGTTGCGCAATTACTAATCATGGAGCACAAAAAAGCCTACAGCACCTGGTATTCCCAGGCAGTCTCCCATCCAGGTACTAACTAGGCCTGACCCTGCTTAGCTTCCGAGATCGTGCGCATTCAGTGTGGTGTGGCCGTAGGCTCTGGGCCTAGTGAGTTTTGTACTTTTAAGCATCTAGTCGGCTAGACCTTGCAGTTTTGAAAGGCAATTGTGAAATGGCTCACTTCCTGAACTTGGAGCACAAAAAACCCTACAGCACCTGGTATTCCCAGGCGGTCTCCCATCCAGGTACTAACTAGGCCTGACACTGCTTAACTTCCGAGATCAGACGAGATCGGGTGCATTCAGTGTGGTGTGGCCGTAGGCTCTAGGAATGCTAAGAATATTACTCTTATGCATTTGCATTTAGTAAGCTAAGCCATGCAGCCACTTGCAACATGATACCACGCTCATCGCTCGATCAGGCGAGATATATAAGACTGGTGGGCCCATTCAGGACTCCTATGTCTGGTAGGATAACTTTAATTCATCCATCCTGTGTCTGTTGCAGGGAGGTGGAGAGAACAATCAACACAATAATGGTTTTCTTTCATGCCTCTTGAAGGACTCAATATTCTCTGTACTGCATTACATGTGAAAGTCGATTTATTACCCATGAACACACTACCTGTATGCTAATTCTATGTAAAAAGGTAGCTCCAGCCCTCATGATGTTGTCCAACATTTCCGCTATAAAACGGGATACAATTATTTTGGAAACATACCAAATTTGAAAAATAATTGAGAAGTTGCGCAATTACTAATCATGGAGCACAAAAAAAGCCTACAGCACCTGGTATTCCCAGGCAGTCTCCCATCCAGGTACTAACTAGGCCCGACTCTGCTTAGCCTCTGAGATCGGGCGCATTCAGTGCGGTGTGGCCGTAGGCTCTGGGCCTAGTGAGTTTGTACTTTTAAGCATCTAGTCGGCTAGACCTTGCAGTTTTGAAAGGCAATTGTGAAATGGCTCACTTCCTGAACTTGGAGCACAAAAAAGCCTACAGCACCTGGTATTCCCAGGCGGTCTCCCATCCAGGTACTAACAAGGCCTAACACTGCTTAACTTCCGAGATCGGGTGCATTCAGTGTGGTGTGGCCGTAGGCTCTAGGAATGCTAAGAATATTACTCTTATGCATTTGCATTTAGTAAGCTAAGCCATGCAGCCACTTGCAACATGATACCACGCTCATCGCTCGATCAGGCTCGATCAGGCGAGATATATAAGACTGGTGGGCCCATTCAGGACTCCTATGTCTGGTAGGATAACTTTAATTCATCCATCCTGTGTCTGTTGCAGGGAGGTGGAGAGAACAATCAACACAATAATGGTTTTCTTTCATGCCTCTTGAAGGACTCAATATTCTCTGTACTGCATTACATGTGAAAGTCGATTTATTACCCATGAACACACTACCTGTATGCTAATTCTATGTAAAAAGGTAGCTCCAGCCCTCATGATGTTGTCCAACATTTCCGCTATAAAACGGGATACAATTATTTTGGAAACATACCAAATTTGAAAAATAATTGAGAAGTTGCGCAATTACTAATCATGGAGCACAAAAAAGCCTACAGCACCTGGTATTCCCAGGCAGTCTCCCATCCAGGTACTAACTAGGCCCGACCCTGCTTAGCTTCCGAGATCGGGCGCATTCAGTGTGGTGTGGCCGTAGGCTCTGGGCCTAGTGAGTTTTGTACTTTTAAGCATCTAGTCGGCTAGACCTTGCAGTTTTGAAAGGCAATTGTGAAAGGGCTCACTTCCTGAACTTGGAGCACAAAAAAGCCTACAGCACCTGGTATTCCCAGGTGGTCTCCCATCCAGGTACTAACTAGGCCCGACACTGCTTAGCTTCCGAGATCAGACGAGATCGGGCGCAATCAGTGTGGTGTGGCCGTAGGCTCTGGGCCTAGTGAGTTTTGTACTTTTAAGCATCTAGTCAGCTAGACCTTGCAGTTTTGAAAGGCAATTGAGAAATGGCTCACTTCCTGAACTTGGAGCACAAAAAAGCCTACAGCACCTGGTATTCCCAGGCGGTCTCCCATCCAGGTACTAACGAGGCCCGACACTGCTTAGCTTCCGAGATCAGACGAGATCGGGCGCATTCAGTGTGGTGTGGCCGTAGGCTCTGGGCCTTGTGAGTTTTGTACTTTTAAGCATCTAGTCAGCTAGACCTTGCAGTTTTGAAAGGCAATTGAGAAATGGCTCACTTCCTGAACTTGGAGTACAAAAAAGCCTACAGCACCTGGTATTCCCAGGCGGTCTCCCATCCAGGTACTAACTAGGCCCGACACTGCTTAGCTTCTGAGATCAGACGAGATCAGGCGCATTCAGTGTGGTGTGGCCGTAGGCTCTGGGCCTAGTGAGTTTTGTACTTTTAAGCATCTAGTCGGCTAGACCTTGCAGTTTTGAAAGGCAATTGTGAAATGGCTCACTTCCTGAACTTGGAGCACAAAAAAGCCTACAGCACCTGGTATTCCCAGGTGGTCTCCCATCCAGGTACTAACTAGGCCTGACACTGCTTAGCTTCCGAGATCAGACGAGATCGGGCGCAATCAGTGTGGTGTGGCCGTAGGCTCTGGGCCTAGTGAGTTTTGTACTTTTAAGCATCTAGTCAGCTAGACCTTGCAGTTTTGAAAGGCAATTGAGAAATGGCTCACTTCCTGAACTTGGAGCACAAAAAAGCCTACAGCACCTGGTATTCCCAGGCGGTCTCCCATCCAGGTACTAACGAGGCCCGACACTGCTTAGCTTCCGAGATCAGACGAGATCGGGCGCATTCAGTGTGGTGTGGCCGTAGGCTCTGGGCCTTGTGAGTTTTGTACTTTTAAGCATCTAGTCGGCTAGACCTTGCAGTTTTGAAAGGCAATTGAGAAATGGCTCACTTCCTGAACTTGGAGTACAAAAAAGCCTACAGCACCTGGTATTCCCAGGCGGTCTCCCATCCAGGTACTAACTAGGCCCGACCCTGCTTAGCTTCCGAGATCAGGCGCATTCAGTGTGGTGTGGCCGTAGGCTCTGGGCCTAGTGAGTTTTGTACTTTTAAGCATCTAGTCGGCTAGACCTTGCAGTTTTGAAAGGCAATTGTGAAATGGCTCACTTCCTGAACTTGGAGCACAAAAAAGCCTACAGCACCTGGTATTCCCAGGCGGTCTCCCATCCAGGTACTAACTAGGCCCGACACTGCTTAGCTTCTGAGATCAGGCGCATTCAGTGTGGTGTGGCCGTAGGCTCTGGGCTTAGTGAGTTTTGTACTTTTAAGCATCTAGTCGGCTAGACCTTGCAGTTTTGAAAGGCAATTGTGAAATGGCTCACTTCCTGAACTTGGAGCACAAAAAAGCCTACAGCACCTGGTATTCCCAGGTGGTCTCCCATCCAGGTACTAACTAGGCCCGACACTGCTTAGCTTCCGAGATCAGACGCAATCAGTGTGGTGTGGCCGTAGGCTCTGGGCCTAGTGAGTTTTGTACTTTTAAGCATCTAGTCAGCTAGACCTTGCAGTTTTGAAAGGCAATTGAGAAATGGCTCACTTCCTGAACTTGGAGCACAAAAAAGCCTACAGCACCTGGTATTCCCAGGCGGTCTCCCATCCAAGTACTAACGAGGCCCGACACTGCTTAGCTTCCGAGATCAGACGAGATCGGACGCATTCAGTGTGGTGTGGCCGTAGGCTCTGGGCCTTGTGAGTTTTGTACTTTTAAGCATCTAGTCGGCTAGACCTTGCAGTTTTGAAAGGCAATTGAGAAATGGCTCACTTCCTGAACTTGGAGTACAAAAAAGCCTACAGCACCTGGTATTCCCAGGCGGTCTCCCATCCAGGTACTAACTAGGCCCGACACTGCTTAGCTTCTGAGATCAGACGAGATCAGGCGCATTCAGTGTGGTGTGGCCGTAGGCTCTGGGCCTAGTGAGTTTTGTACTTTTAAGCATCTAGTCGGCTAGACCTTGCAGTTTTGAAAGGC
This sequence comes from Ambystoma mexicanum, assembly GCF_040938575.1. Classification (NCBI taxonomy): domain Eukaryota; kingdom Metazoa; phylum Chordata; class Amphibia; order Caudata; family Ambystomatidae; genus Ambystoma; species Ambystoma mexicanum. The sequence goes on along the minus strand of NW_027182325.1, from coordinate 3,594,635 downwards.
AATTGTGAAATGGCTCACTTCCTGAACTTGGAGCACAAAAAAGCCTACAGCACCTGGTATTCCCAGGCGGTCTCCCATCCAGGTACTAACAAGGCCTAACACTGCTTAACTTCCGAGATCGGGTGCATTCAGTGTGGTGTGGCCGTAGGCTCTGGGCCCAGTGAGTTTGTACTTTTAAGCATCTAGTCGGCTAGACCTTGCAGTTTTGAAAGGCAATTGTGAAATGGCTCACTTCCTGAACTTGGAGCACAAAAAAGCCTACAGCACCTGGTATTCCCAGGCGGTCTCCCATCCAGGTACTAACAAGGCCTAACACTGCTTAACTTCCAAGATCGGGTGCATTCAGTGTGGTGTGGCCGTAGGCTCTAGGAATGCTAAGAATATTACTCTTATGCATTTGCATTTAGTAAGCTAAGCCATGCAGCCACTTGCAACATGATACCACGCTCATCGCTCGATCAGGCTCGATCAGGCGAGATATATAAGACTGGTGGGCCCATTCAGGACTCCTATGTCTGGTAGGATAACTTTAATTCATCCATCCTGTGTCTGTTGCAGGGAGGTGGAGAGAACAATCAACACAATAATGGTTTTCTTTCATGCCTCTTGAACGACTCAATATTCTCTGTACTGCATTACATGTGAAAGTCGATTTATTACCCATGAACACACTACCTGTATGCTAATTCTATGTAAAAAGGTAGCTCCAGCCCTCATGATGTTGTCCAACATTTCCGCTATAAAACGGGATACAATTATTTTGGAAACATACCAAATTTGAAAAATAATTGAGAAGTTGCGCAATTACTAATCATGGAGCACAAAAAAAGCCTACAGCACCTGGTATTCCCAGGCAGTCTCCCATCCAGGTACTAACTAGGGCCGACCCTGCTTAGCTTCCGAGATCGGGCGCATTCAGTGTGGTGTGGCCGTAGGCTCTGGGCCTAGTGAGTTTGTACTTTTAAGCATCTAGTCGGCTAGACCTTGCAGTTTTGAAAGGCAATTGTGAAATGGCTCACTTCCTGAACTTGGAGCACAAAAAAGCCTACAGCACCTGGTATTCCCAGGTGGTCTCCCATCCAGGTACTAACTAGGCACGACACTGCTTAGCTTCCGAGATCAGACGCATTCAGTGTGGTGTGGCCGTAGGCTCTGGGCCTAGTGAGTTTTGTACTTTTAAGCATCTAGTCGGCTAGACCTTGCAGTTTTGAAAGGCAATTGAGAAAGGGCTCACTTCCTGAACTTGGAGCACAAAAAAGCCTACAGCACCTGGTATTCCCAGGCAGTCTCCCATCCAGGTACTAACTAGGCCTAACACTGCTTAACTTCCGAGATCAGACGAGATCGGGTGCATTCAGTGTGGTGTGGCCGTAGGCTCTAGGAATGCTAAGAATATTACTCTTATGCATTTGCATTTAGTAAGCTAAGCCATGCAGCCACTTGCAACATGATACCACGCTCATCGCTCGATCAGGCTCGATCAGGCGAGATATATAAGACTGGTGGGCCCATTCAGGACTCCTATGTCTGGTAGGATAACTTTAATTCATCCATCCTGTGTCTGTTGCAGGGAGGTGGAGAGAACAATCAACACAATAATGGTTTTCTTTCATGCCTCTTGAAGGACTCAATATTCTCTGTACTGCATTACATGTGAAAGTCGATTTATTACCCATGAACACACTACCTGTATGCTAATTCTATGTAAAAAGGTAGCTCCAGCCCTCATGATGTTGTCCAACATTTCCGCTATAAAACGGGATACAATTATTTTGGAAACATACCAAATTTGAAAAATAATTGAGAAGTTGCGCAATTACTAATCATGGAGCACAAAAAAAGCCTACAGCACCTGGTATTCCCAGGAAGTCTCCCATCCAGGTACTAACTAGGCCCGACTCTGCTTAGCTTCTGAGATCGGGCGCATTCAGTGTGGTGTGGCCGTAGGCTCTGGGCCTATTGAGTTTGTACTTTTAAGCATCTAGTCGGCTAGACCTTGCAGTTTTGAAAGGCAATTGTGAAATGGCTCACTTCCTGAACTTGGAGCACAAAAAAGCCTACAGCACCTGGTATTCCCAGGCGGTCTCCCATCCAGGTACTAACGAGGCCTAACACTGCTTAACTTCCGAGATCGGGTGCATTCAGTGTGGTGTGGCCGTAGGCTCTAGGAATGCTAAGAATATTACTCTTATGCATTTGCATTTAGTAAGCTAAGCCATGCAGCCACTTGCAACATGATACCACGCTCATCGCTCGATCAGGCTCGATCAGGCGAGATATATAAGACTGGTGGGCCCATTCAGGACTCCTATGTCTGGTAGGATAACTTTAATTCATCCATCCTGTGTCTGTTGCAGGGAGGTGGAGAGAACAATCAACACAATAATGGTTTTCTTTCATGCCTCTTGAACGACTCAATATTCTCTGTACTGCATTACATGTGAAAGTCGATTTATTACCCATGAACACACTACCTGTATGCTAATTCTATGTAAAAAGGTAGCTCCAGCCCTCATGATGTTGTCCAACATTTCCGCTATAAAACGGGATACAATTATTTTGGAAACATACCAAATTTGAAAAATAATTGAGAAGTTGCGCAATTACTAATCATGGAGCACAAAAAAAGCCTACAGCACCTGGTATTCCCAGGCAGTCTCCCATCCAGGTACTAACTAGGGCCGACCCTGCTTAGCTTCCGAGATCGGGCGCATTCAGTGTGGTGTGGCCGTAGGCTCTGGGCCTAATGAGTTTGTACTTTTAAGCATCTAGTCGGCTAGACCTTGCAGTTTTGAAAGGCAATTGTGAAATGGCTCACTTCCTGAACTTGGAGCACAAAAAAGCCTACAGCACCTGGTATTCCCAGGTGGTCTCCCATCCAGGTACTAACTAGGCCCGACACTGCTTAGCTTCCGAGATCAGACGAGATCGGGCGCATTCAGTGTGGTGTGGCCGTAGGCTCTGGGCCTAGTGAGTTTTGTACTTTTAAGCATCTAGTCGGCTAGACCTTGCAGTTTTGAAAGGCAATTGAGAAAGGGCTCACTTCCTGAACTTGGAGCACAAAAAAGCCTACAGCACATGGTATTCCCAGGCGGTCTCCCATCCAGGTACTAACTAGGCCTAACACTGCTTAACTTCCGAGATCAGACGAGATCGGGTGCATTCAGTGTGGTGTGGCCGTAGGCTCTAGGAATGCTAAGAATATTACTCTTATGCATTTGCATTTAGTAAGCTAAGCCATGCAGCCACTTGCAACATGATACCACGCTCATCGCTCGATCAGGCGAGATATATAAGACTGGTGGGCCCATTCAGGACTCCTATGTCTGGTAGGATAACTTTAATTCATCCATCCTGTGTCTGTTGCAGGGAGGTGGAGAGAACAATCAACACAATAATGGTTTTCTTTCATGCCTCTTGAAGGACTCAATATTCTCTGTACTGCATTACATGTGAAAGTCGATTTATTACCCATGAACACACTACCTGTATGCTAATTCTATGTAAAAAGGTAGCTCCAGCCCTCATGATGTTGTCCAACATTTCCGCTATAAAACGGGATACAATTATTTTGGAAACATACCAAATTTGAAAAATAATTGAGAAGTTGCGCAATTACTAATCATGGAGCACAAAAAAGCCTACAGCACCTGGTATTCCCAGGCAGTCTCCCATCCAGGTACTAACTAGGCCTGACCCTGCTTAGCTTCCGAGATCGTGCGCATTCAGTGTGGTGTGGCCGTAGGCTCTGGGCCTAGTGAGTTTTGTACTTTTAAGCATCTAGTCGGCTAGACCTTGCAGTTTTGAAAGGCAATTGTGAAATGGCTCACTTCCTGAACTTGGAGCACAAAAAAGCCTACAGCACCTGGTATTCCCAGGCGGTCTCCCATCCAGGTACTAACTAGGCCTGACACTGCTTAACTTCCGAGATCAGACGAGATCGGGTGCATTCAGTGTGGTGTGGCCATAGGCTCTAGGAATGCTAAGAATATTACTCTTATGCATTTGCATTTAGTAAGCTAAGCCATGCAGCCACTTGCAACATGATACCACGCTCATCGCTCGATCAGGCTCGATCAGGCGAGATATATAAGACTGGTGGGCCCATTCAGGACTCCTATGTCTGGTAGGATAACTTTAATTCATCCATCCTGTGTCTGTTGCAGGGAGGTGGAGAGAACAATCAACACAATAATGGTTTTCTTTCATGCCTCTTGAAGGACTCAATATTCTCTGTACTGCATTACATGTGAAAGTCGATTTATTACCCATGAACACACTACCTGTATGCTAATTCTATGTAAAAAGGTAGCTCCAGCCCTCATGATGTTGTCCAACATTTCCGCTATAAAACGGGATACAATTATTTTGGAAACATACCAAATTTGAAAAATAATTGAGAAGTTGCGCAATTACTAATCATGGAGCACAAAAAAAGCCTACAGCACCTGGTATTCCCAGGCAGTCTCCCATCCAGGTACTAACTAGGCCCGACTCTGCTTAGCTTCTGAGATCGAGCGCATTCAGTGCGGTGTGGCCGTAGGCTCTGGGCCTAGTGAGTTTGTACTTTTAAGCATCTAGTCGGCTAGACCTTGCAGTTTTGAAAGGCAATTGTGAAATGGCTCACTTCCTGAACTTGGAGCACAAAAAAGCCTACAGCACCTGGTATTCCCAGGCGGTCTCCCATCCAGGTACTAACAAGGCCTAACACTGTTTAACTTCCGAGATCGGGTGCATTCAGTGTGGTGTGGCCGTAGGCTCTAGGAATGCTAAGAATATTACTCTTATGCATTTGCATTTAGTAAGCTAAGCCATGCAGCCACTTGCAACATGATACCACGCTCATCGCTCGATCAGGCTCGATCAGGCGAGATATATAAGACTGGTGGGCCCATTCAGGACTCCTATGTCTGGTAGGATAACTTTAATTCATCCATCCTGTGTCTGTTGCAGGGAGGTGGAGAGAACAATCAACACAATAATGGTTTTCTTTCATGCCTCTTGAAGGACTCAATATTCTCTGTACTGCATTACATGTGAAAGTCGATTTATTACCCATGAACACACTACCTGTATGCTAATTCTATGTAAAAAGGTAGCTCCAGCCCTCATGATGTTGTCCAACATTTCCGCTATAAAACGGGATACAATTATTTTGGAAACATACCAAATTTGAAAAATAATTGAGAAGTTGCGCAATTACTAATCATGGAGCACAAAAAAGCCTACAGCACCTGGTATTCCCAGGCAGTCTCCCATCCAGGTACTAACTAGGCCTGACCCTGCTTAGCTTCCGAGATCGGGCGCATTCAGTGTGGTGTGGCCGTAGGCTCTGGGCCTAGTGAGTTTTGTACTTTTAAGCATCTAGTCGGCTAGACCTTGCAGTTTTGAAAGGCAATTGTGAAATGGCTCACTTCCTGAACTTGGAGCACAAAAAAGCCTACAGCACCTGGTATTCCCAGGTGGTCTCCCATCCAGGTACTAACTAGGCCCGACACTGCTTAGCTTCCGAGATCAGACGAGATCGGGCGCAATCAGTGTGGTGTGGCCGTAGGCTCTGGGCCTAGTGAGTTTTGTACTTTTAAGCATCTAGTCAGCTAGACCTTGCAGTTTTGAAAGGCAATTGAGAAATGGCTCACTTCCTGAACTTGGAGCACAAAAAAGCCTACAGCACCTGGTATTCCCAGGCGGTCTCCCATCCAGGTACTAACGAGGCCCGACACTGCTTAGCTTCCGAGATCAGACGAGATCGGGCGCATTCAGTGTGGTGTGGCCGTAGGCTCTGGGCCTTGTGAGTTTTGTACTTTTAAGCATCTAGTCAGCTAGACCTTGCAGTTTTGAAAGGCAATTGAGAAATGGCTCACTTCCTGAACTTGGAGTACAAAAAAGCCTACAGCACCTGGTATTCCCAGGCGGTCTCCCATCCAGGTACTAACTAGGCCCGACACTGCTTAGCTTCTGAGATCAGACGAGATCAGGCGCATTCAGTGTGGTGTGGCCGTAGGCTCTGGGCCTAGTGAGTTTTGTACTTTTAAGCATCTAGTCGGCTAGACCTTGCAGTTTTGAAAGGCAATTGTGAAATGGCTCACTTCCTGAACTTGGAGCACAAAAAAGCCTACAGCACCTGGTATTCCCAGGTGGTCTCCCATCCAGGTACTAACTAGGCCTGACACTGCTTAGCTTCCGAGATCAGACGAGATCGGGCGCAATCAGTGTGGTGTGGCCGTAGGCTCTGGGCCTAGTGAGTTTTGTACTTTTAAGCATCTAGTCAGCTAGACCTTGCAGTTTTGAAAGGCAATTGAGAAATGGCTCACTTCCTGAACTTGGAGCACAAAAAAGCCTACAGCACCTGGTATTCCCAGGCGGTCTCCCATCCAGGTACTAACGAGGCCCGACACTGCTTAGCTTCCGAGATCAGACGAGATCGGGCGCATTCAGTGTGGTGTGGCCGTAGGCTCTGGGCCTTGTGAGTTTTGTACTTTTAAGCATCTAGTCGGCTAGACCTTGCAGTTTTGAAAGGCAATTGAGAAATGGCTCACTTCCTGAACTTGGAGTACAAAAAAGCCTACAGCACCTGGTATTCCCAGGCGGTCTCCCATCCAGGTACTAACTAGGCCCGACCCTGCTTAGCTTCCGAGATCAGGCGCATTCAGTGTGGTGTGGCCGTAGGCTCTGGGCCTAGTGAGTTTTGTACTTTTAAGCATCTAGTCGGCTAGACCTTGCAGTTTTGAAAGGCAATTGTGAAATGGCTCACTTCCTGAACTTGGAGCACAAAAAAGCCTACAGCACCTGGTATTCCCAGGCGGTCTCCCATCCAGGTACTAACTAGGCCCGACACTGCTTAGCTTCTGAGATCAGGCGCATTCAGTGTGGTGTGGCCGTAGGCTCTGGGCTTAGTGAGTTTTGTACTTTTAAGCATCTAGTCGGCTAGACCTTGCAGTTTTGAAAGGCAATTGTGAAATGGCTCACTTCCTGAACTTGGAGCACAAAAAAGCCTACAGCACCTGGTATTCCCAGGTGGTCTCCCATCCAGGTACTAACTAGGCCCGACACTGCTTAGCTTCCGAGATCAGACGCAATCAGTGTGGTGTGGCCGTAGGCTCTGGGCCTAGTGAGTTTTGTACTTTTAAGCATCTAGTCAGCTAGACCTTGCAGTTTTGAAAGGCAATTGAGAAATGGCTCACTTCCTGAACTTGGAGCACAAAAAAGCCTACAGCACCTGGTATTCCCAGGCGGTCTCCCATCCAAGTACTAACGAGGCCCGACACTGCTTAGCTTCCGAGATCAGACGAGATCGGACGCATTCAGTGTGGTGTGGCCGTAGGCTCTGGGCCTTGTGAGTTTTGTACTTTTAAGCATCTAGTCGGCTAGACCTTGCAGTTTTGAAAGGCAATTGAGAAATGGCTCACTTCCTGAACTTGGAGTACAAAAAAGCCTACAGCACCTGGTATTCCCAGGCGGTCTCCCATCCAGGTACTAACTAGGCCCGACACTGCTTAGCTTCTGAGATCAGACGAGATCAGGCGCATTCAGTGTGGTGTGGCCGTAGGCTCTGGGCCTAGTGAGTTTTGTACTTTTAAGCATCTAGTCGGCTAGACCTTGCAGTTTTGAAAGGCAATTGTGAAATGGCTCACTTCCTGAACTTGGAGCACAAAAAAGCCTACAGCACCTGGTATTCCCAGGCGGTCTCCCATCCAGGTACTAACAAGGCCTAACACTGCTTAACTTCCGAGATCGGGTGCATTCAGTGTGGTGTGGCCGTAGGCTCTGGGCCCAGTGAGTTTGTACTTTTAAGCATCTAGTCGGCTAGACCTTGCAGTTTTGAAAGGCAATTGTGAAATGGCTCACTTCCTGAACTTGGAGCACAAAAAAGCCTACAGCACCTGGTATTCCCAGGCGGTCTCCCATCCAGGTACTAACAAGGCCTAACACTGCTTAACTTCCAAGATCGGGTGCATTCAGTGTGGTGTGGCCGTAGGCTCTAGGAATGCTAAGAATATTACTCTTATGCATTTGCATTTAGTAAGCTAAGCCATGCAGCCACTTGCAACATGATACCACGCTCATCGCTCGATCAGGCTCGATCAGGCGAGATATATAAGACTGGTGGGCCCATTCAGGACTCCTATGTCTGGTAGGATAACTTTAATTCATCCATCCTGTGTCTGTTGCAGGGAGGTGGAGAGAACAATCAACACAATAATGGTTTTCTTTCATGCCTCTTGAACGACTCAATATTCTCTGTACTGCATTACATGTGAAAGTCGATTTATTACCCATGAACACACTACCTGTATGCTAATTCTATGTAAAAAGGTAGCTCCAGCCCTCATGATGTTGTCCAACATTTCCGCTATAAAACGGGATACAATTATTTTGGAAACATACCAAATTTGAAAAATAATTGAGAAGTTGCGCAATTACTAATCATGGAGCACAAAAAAAGCCTACAGCACCTGGTATTCCCAGGCAGTCTCCCATCCAGGTACTAACTAGGGCCGACCCTGCTTAGCTTCCGAGATCGGGCGCATTCAGTGTGGTGTGGCCGTAGGCTCTGGGCCTAGTGAGTTTGTACTTTTAAGCATCTAGTCGGCTAGACCTTGCAGTTTTGAAAGGCAATTGTGAAATGGCTCACTTCCTGAACTTGGAGCACAAAAAAGCCTACAGCACCTGGTATTCCCAGGTGGTCTCCCATCCAGGTACTAACTAGGCCCGACACTGCTTAGCTTCCGAGATCAGACGCATTCAGTGTGGTGTGGCCGTAGGCTCTGGGCCTAGTGAGTTTTGTACTTTTAAGCATCTAGTCGGCTAGACCTTGCAGTTTTGAAAGGCAATTGAGAAAGGGCTCACTTCCTGAACTTGGAGCACAAAAAAGCCTACAGCACCTGGTATTCCCAGGCAGTCTCCCATCCAGGTACTAACTAGGCCTAACACTGCTTAACTTCCGAGATCAGACGAGATCGGGTGCATTCAGTGTGGTGTGGCCGTAGGCTCTAGGAATGCTAAGAATATTACTCTTATGCATTTGCATTTAGTAAGCTAAGCCATGCAGCCACTTGCAACATGATACCACGCTCATCGCTCGATCAGGCTCGATCAGGCGAGATATATAAGACTGGTGGGCCCATTCAGGACTCCTATGTCTGGTAGGATAACTTTAATTCATCCATCCTGTGTCTGTTGCAGGGAGGTGGAGAGAACAATCAACACAATAATGGTTTTCTTTCATGCCTCTTGAAGGACTCAATATTCTCTGTACTGCATTACATGTGAAAGTCGATTTATTACCCATGAACACACTACCTGTATGCTAATTCTATGTAAAAAGGTAGCTCCAGCCCTCATGATGTTGTCCAACATTTCCGCTATAAAACGGGATACAATTATTTTGGAAACATACCAAATTTGAAAAATAATTGAGAAGTTGCGCAATTACTAATCATGGAGCACAAAAAAAGCCTACAGCACCTGGTATTCCCAGGAAGTCTCCCATCCAGGTACTAACTAGGCCCGACTCTGCTTAGCTTCTGAGATCGGGCGCATTCAGTGTGGTGTGGCCGTAGGCTCTGGGCCTATTGAGTTTGTACTTTTAAGCATCTAGTCGGCTAGACCTTGCAGTTTTGAAAGGCAATTGT
>NW_027182325.1:3567500-3580000 GCF_040938575.1 Ambystoma mexicanum | reverse complement strand
TTTAAGCATCTAGTCGGCTAGACCTTGCAGTTTTGAAAGGCAATTGTGAAATGGCTCACTTCCTGAACTTGGAGCACAAAAAAGCCTACAGCACCTGGTATTCCCAGGCGGTCTCCCATCCAGGTACTAACTAGGCCTGACACTGCTTAACTTCCGAGATCAGACGAGATCGGGTGCATTCAGTGTGGTGTGGCCGTAGGCTCTAGGAATGCTAAGAATATTACTCTTATGCATTTGCATTTAGTAAGCTAAGCCATGCAGCCACTTGCAACATGATACCACGCTCATCGCTCGATCAGGCTCGATCAGGCGAGATATATAAGACTGGTGGGCCCATTCAGGACTCCTATGTCTGGTAGGATAACTTTAATTCATCCATCCTGTGTCTGTTGCAGGGAGGTGGAGAGAACAATCAACACAATAATGGTTTTCTTTCATGCCTCTTGAAGGACTCAATATTCTCTGTACTGCATTACATGTGAAAGTCGATTTATTACCCATGAACACACTACCTGTATGCTAATTCTATGTAAAAAGGTAGCTCCAGCCCTCATGATGTTGTCCAACATTTCCGCTATAAAACGGGATACAATTATTTTGGAAACATACCAAATTTGAAAAATAATTGAGAAGTTGCGCAATTACTAATCATGGAGCACAAAAAAAGCCTACAGCACCTGGTATTCCCAGGCAGTCTCCCATCCAGGTACTAACTAGGCCCGACCCTGCTTAGCTTCTGAGATCGGGCGCATTCAGTGTGGTGTGGCCGTAGGCTCTGGGCCTAGTGAGTTTGTACTTTTAAGCATCTAGTCGGCTAGACCTTGCAGTTTTGAAAGGCAATTGTGAAATGGCTCACTTCCTGAACTTGGAGCACAAAAAAGCCTACAGCACCTGGTATTCCCAGGCGGTCTCCCATCCAGGTACTAACTAGGCCTGACACTGCTTAACTTCCGAGATCAGACGAGATCGGGTGCATTCAGTGTGGTGTGGCCGTAGGCTCTAGGAATGCTAAGAATATTACTCTTATGCATTTGCATTTAGTAAGCTAAGCCATGCAGCCACTTGCAACATGATACCACGCTCATCGCTCGATCAGGCGAGATATATAAGACTGGTGGGCCCATTCAGGACTCCTATGTCTGGTAGGATAACTTTAATTCATCCATCCTGTGTCTGTTGCAGGGAGGTGGAGAGAACAATCAACACAATAATGGTTTTCTTTCATGCCTCTTGAAGGACTCAATATTCTCTGTACTGCATTACATGTGAAAGTCGATTTATTACCCATGAACACACTACCTGTATGCTAATTCTATGTAAAAAGGTAGCTCCAGCCCTCATGATGTTGTCCAACATTTCCGCTATAAAACGGGATACAATTATTTTGGAAACATACCAAATTTGAAAAATAATTGAGAAGTTGCGCAATTACTAATCATGGAGCACAAAAAAAGCCTACAGCACTTGGTATTCCCAGGCAGTCTCCCATCCAGGTACTAACTAGGCCCGACCCTGCTTAGCTTCTGAGATCGGGCGCATTCAGTGTGGTGTGGCCGTAGGCTCTGGGCCTAGTGAGTTTGTACTTTTAAGCATCTAGTCGGCTAGACCTTGCAGTTTTGAAAGGCAATTGTGAAATGGCTCACTTCCTGAACTTGGAGCACAAAAAAGCCTACAGCACCTGGTATTCCCAGGTGGTCTCCCATCCAGGTACTAACTAGGCCCGACACTGCTTAGCTTCCGAGATCAGACGAGATCGGGCGCATTCAGTGTGGTGTGGCCGTAGGCTCAGGGCCTAGTGAGTTTTGTACTTTTAAGCATCTAGTCGGCTAGACCTTGCAGTTTTGAAAGGCAATTGAGAAATGGCTCACTTCCTGAACTTGGAGTACAAAAAAGCCTACAGCACCTGGTATTCCCAGGCGGTCTCCCATCAAGGTACTAACTAGGCCCGACACTGCTTAGCTTCTGAGATCAGACGAGATCAGGCGCATTCAGTGTGGTGTGGCCGTAGGCTCTGGGCCTAGTGAGTTTTGTACTTTTAAGCATCTAGTCGGCTAGACCTTGCAGTTTTAAAAGGCAATTGAGAAAGGGCTCACTTCCTGAACTTGGAGCACAAAAAAGCCTACAGCACCTGGTATTCCCAGGCGGTCTCCCATCCAGGTACTAACTAGGCCTGATACTGCTTAACTTCCGAGATCAGACGAGATCGGGTGCATTCAGTGTGGTGTGGCCGTAGGCTCTAGGAATGCTAAGAATATTACTCTTATGCATTTGCATTTAGTAAGCTAAGCCATGCAGCCACTTGCAACATGATACCACGCTCATCGCTCGATCAGGCTCGATCAGGCGAGATATATAAGACTGGTGGGCCCATTCAGGACTCCTATGTCTGGTAGGATAACTTTAATTCATCCATCCTGTGTCTGTTGCAGGGAGGTGGAGAGAACAATCAACACAATAATGGTTTTCTTTCATGCCTCTTGAAGGACTCAATATTCTCTGTACTGCATTACATGTGAAAGTCGATTTATTACCCATGAACACACTACCTGTATGCTAATTCTATGTAAAAAGGTAGCTCCAGCCCTCATGATGTTGTCCAACATTTCCGCTATAAAACGGGATACAATTATTTTGGAAACATACCAAATTTGAAAAATAATTGAGAAGTTGCGCAATTACTAATCATGGAGCACAAAAAAGCCTACAGCACCTGGTATTCCCAGGCAGTCTCCCATCCAGGTACTAACTAGGCCCGACCCTGCTTAGCTTCCGAGATCGGGCGCATTCAGTGTGGTGTGGCCGTAGGCTCTGGGCCTAGTGAGTTTTGTACTTTTAAGCATCTAGTCGGCTAGACCTTGCAGTTTTGAAAGGCAATTGTGAAATGGCTCACTTCCTGAACTTGGAGCACAAAAAAGCCTACAGCACCTGGTATTCCCAGGCGGTCTCCCATCCAGGTACTAACTAGGCCTGACACTGCTTAACTTCCGAGATCAGACGAGATCGGGTGCATTCAGTGTGGTGTGGCCGTAGGCTCTAGGAATGCTAAGAATATTACTCTTATGCATTTGCATTTAGTAAGCTAAGCCATGCAGCCACTTGCAACATGATACCACGCTCATCGCTCGATCAGGCTCGATCAGGCGAGATATATAAGACTGGTGGGCCCATTCAGGACTCCTATGTCTGGTAGGATAACTTTAATTCATCCATCCTGTGTCTGTTGCAGGGAGGTGGAGAGAACAATCAACACAATAATGGTTTTCTTTCATGCCTCTTGAAGGACTCAATATTCTCTGTACTGCATTACATGTGAAAGTCGATTTATTACCCATGAACACACTACCTGTATGCTAATTCTATGTAAAAAGGTAGCTCCAGCCCTCATGATGTTGTCCAACATTTCCGCTATAAAACGGGATACAATTATTTTGGAAACATACCAAATTTGAAAAATAATTGAGAAGTTGCGCAATTACTAATCATGGAGCACAAAAAAAGCCTACAGCACTTGGTATTCCCAGGCAGTCTCCCATCCAGGTACTAACTAGGCCCGACCCTGCTTAGCTTCTGAGATCGGGCGCATTCAGTGTGGTGTGGCCGTAGGCTCTGGGCCTAGTGAGTTTGTACTTTTAAGCATCTAGTCGGCTAGACCTTGCAGTTTTGAAAGGCAATTGTGAAATGGCTCACTTCCTGAACTTGGAGCACAAAAAAGCCTACAGCACCTGGTATTCCCAGGTGGTCTCCCATCCAGGTACTAACTAAGCCCGACACTGCTTAGCTTCCGAGATCAGACGAGATCGGGCGCATTCAGTGTGGTGTGGCCGTAGGCTCAGGGCCTAGTGAGTTTTGTACTTTTAAGCATCTAGTCGGCTAGACCTTGCAGTTTTGAAAGGCAATTGAGAAATGGCTCACTTCCTGAACTTGGAGTACAAAAAAGCCTACAGCACCTGGTATTCCCAGGCGGTCTCCCATCCAGGTACTAACTAGGCCCGACACTGCTTAGCTTCTGAGATCAGACGAGATCAGGCGCATTCAGTGTGGTGTGGCCGTAGGCTCTGGGCCTAGTGAGTTTTGTACTTTTAAGCATCTAGTCGGCTAGACCTTGCAGTTTTAAAAGGCAATTGAGAAAGGGCTCACTTCCTGAACTTGGAGCACAAAAAAGCCTACAGCACCTGGTATTCCCAGGCGGTCTCCCATCCAGGTACTAACTAGGCCTGATACTGCTTAACTTCCGAGATCAGACGAGATCGGGTGCATTCAGTGTGGTGTGGCCGTAGGCTCTAGGAATGCTAAGAATATTACTCTTATGCATTTGCATTTAGTAAGCTAAGCCATGCAGCCACTTGCAACATGATACCACGCTCATCGCTCAATCAGGCTCGATCAGGCGAGATATATAAGACTGGTGGGCCCATTCAGGACTCCTATGTCTGGTAGGATAACTTTAATTCATCCATCCTGTGTCTGTTGCAGGGAGGTGGAGAGAACAATCAACACAATAATGGTTTTCTTTCATGCCTCTTGAAGGACTCAATATTCTCTGTACTGCATTACATGTGAAAGTCGATTTATTACCCATGAACACACTACCTGTATGCTAATTCTATGTAAAAAGGTAGCTCCAGCCCTCATGATGTTGTCCAACATTTCCGCTATAAAACGGGATACAATTATTTTGGAAACATACCAAATTTGAAAAATAATTGAGAAGTTGCGCAATTACTAATCATGGAGCACAAAAAAGCCTACAGCACCTGGTATTCCCAGGCAGTCTCCCATCCAGGTACTAACTAGGCCCGACCCTGCTTAGCTTCCGAGATCGGGCGCATTCAGTGTGGTGTGGCCGTAGGCTCTGGGCCTAGTGAGTTTTGTACTTTTAAGCATCTAGTCGGCTAGACCTTGCAGTTTTGAAAGGCAATTGTGAAATGGCTCACTTCCTGAACTTGGAGCACAAAAAAGCCTACAGCACCTGGTATTCCCAGGCGGTCTCCCATCCAGGTACTAACTAGGCCTGACACTGCTTAACTTCCGAGATCAGACGAGATCGGGTGCATTCAGTGTGGTGTGGCCGTAGGCTCTAGGAATGCTAAGAATATTACTCTTATGCATTTGCATTTAGTAAGCTAAGCCATGCAGCCACTTGCAACATGATACCACGCTCATCGCTCGATCAGGCTCGATCAGGCGAGATATATAAGAATGGTGGGCCCATTCAGGACTCCTATGTCTGGTAGGATAACCTTAATTCATCCATCCTGTGTCTGTTGCAGGGAGGTGGAGAGAACAATCAACACAATAATGGTTTTCTTTCATGCCTCTTGAAGGACTCAATATTCTCTGTACTGCATTACATGTGAAAGTCGATTTATTACCCATGAACACACTACCTGTATGCTAATTCTATGTAAAAAGGTAGCTCCAGCCCTCATGATGTTGTCCAACATTTCCGCTATAAAACGGGATACAATTATTTTGGAAACATACCAAATTTGAAAAATAATTGAGAAGTTGCGCAATTACTAATCATGGAGCACAAAAAAAGCCTACAGCACCTGGTATTCCCAGGCAGTCTCCCATCCAGGTACTAACTAGGCCCGACCCTGCTTAGCTTCTGAGATCAGGCGCATTCAGTGTGGTGTGGCCGTAGGCTCTGGGCCTAGTGAGTTTGTACTTTTAAGCATCTAGTCGGCTAGACCTTGCAGTTTTGAAAGGCAATTGTGAAATGGCTCACTTCCTGAACTTGGAGCACAAAAAAGCCTACAGCACCTGGTATTCCCAGGCGGTCTCCCATCCAGGTACTAACGAGGCCTAACACTGCTTAACTTCCGAGATCGGGTGCATTCAGTGTGGTGTGGCCGTAGGCTCTAGGAATGCTAAGAATATTACTCTTATGCATTTGCATTTAGTAAGCTAAGCCATGCAGCCACTTGCAACATGATACCACGCTCATCGCTCGATCAGGCTCGATCAGGCGAGATATATAAGACTGGTGGGCCCATTCAGGACTCCTATGTCTGGTAGGATAACTTTAATTCATCCATCCTGTGTCTGTTGCAGGGAGGTGGAGAGAACAATCAACACAATAATGGTTTTCTTTCATGCCTCTTGAAGGACTCAATATTCTCTGTACTGCATTACATGTGAAAGTCGATTTATTACCCATGAACACACTACCTGTATGCTAATTCTATGTAAAAAGGTAGCTCCAGCCCTCATGATGTTGTCCAACATTTCCGCTATAAAACGGGATACAATTATTTTGGAAACATACCAAATTTGAAAAATAATTGAGAAGTTGCGCAATTACTAATCATGGAGCACAAAAAAGCCTACAGCACCTGGTAGTCCCAGGCAGTCTCCCATCCAGGTACTAACTAGGCCCGACCCTGCTTAGCTTCCGAGATCGGGCGCATTCAGTGTGGTGTGGCCGTAGGCTCTGGGCCTAGTGAGTTTTGTACTTTTAAGCATCTAGTCGGCTAGACCTTGCAGTTTTGAAAGGCAATTGTGAAATGGCTCACTTCCTGAACTTGGAGCACAAAAAAGCCTACAGCACCTGGTATTCCCAGGCGGTCTCCCATCCAGGTACTAACTAGGCCTGACACTGCTTAACTTCCGAGATCAGACGAGATCGGGTGCATTCAGTGTGGTGTGGCCGTAGGCTCTAGGAATGCTAAGAATATTACTCTTATGCATTTGCATTTAGTAAGCTAAGCCATGCAGCCACTTGCAACATGATACCACGCTCATCGCTCGATCAGGCGAGATATATAAGACTGGTGGGCCCATTCAGGACTCCTATGTCTGGTAGGATAACTTTAATTCATCCATCCTGTGTCTGTTGCAGGGAGGTGGAGAGAACAATCAACACAATAATGGTTTTCTTTCATGCCTCTTGAAGGACTCAATATTCTCTGTACTGCATTACATGTGAAAGTCGATTTATTACCCATGAACACACTACCTGTATGCTAATTCTATGTAAAAAGGTAGCTCCAGCCCTCATGATGTTGTCCAACATTTCCGCTATAAAACGGGATACAATTATTTTGGAAACATACCAAATTTGAAAAATAATTGAGAAGTTGCGCAATTACTAATCATGGAGCACAAAAAAAGCCTACAGCACTTGGTATTCCCAGGCAGTCTCCCATCCAGGTACTAACTAGGCCCGACCCTGCTTAGCTTCTGAGATCGGGCGCATTCAGTGTGGTGTGGCCGTAGGCTCTGGGCCTAGTGAGTTTGTACTTTTAAGCATCTAGTCGGCTAGACCTTGCAGTTTTGAAAGGCAATTGTGAAATGGCTCACTTCCTGAACTTGGAGCACAAAAAAGCCTACAGCACCTGGTATTCCCAGGTGGTCTCCCATCCAGGTACTAACTAGGCCCGACACTGCTTAGCTTCCGAGATCAGACGAGATCGGGCGCATTCAGTGTGGTGTGGCCGTAGGCTCAGGGCCTAGTGAGTTTTGTACTTTTAAGCATCTAGTCGGCTAGACCTTGCAGTTTTGAAAGGCAATTGAGAAATGGCTCACTTCCTGAACTTGGAGTACAAAAAAGCCTACAGCACCTGGTATTCCCAGGCGGTCTCCCATCCAGGTACTAACTAGGCCCGACACTGCTTAGCTTCTGAGATCAGACGAGATCAGGCGCATTCAGTGTGGTGTGGCCGTAGGCTCTGGGCCTAGTGAGTTTTGTACTTTTAAGCATCTAGTCGGCTAGACCTTGCAGTTTTAAAAGGCAATTGAGAAAGGGCTCACTTCCTGAACTTGGAGCACAAAAAAGCCTACAGCACCTGGTATTCCCAGGCGGTCTCCCATCCAGGTACTAACTAGGCCTGATACTGCTTAACTTCCGAGATCAGACGAGATCGGGTGCATTCAGTGTGGTGTGGCCGTAGGCTCTAGGAATGCTAAGAATATTACTCTTATGCATTTGCATTTAGTAAGCTAAGCCATGCAGCCACTTGCAACATGATACCACGCTCATCGCTCGATCAGGCTCGATCAGGCGAGATATATAAGACTGGTGGGCCCATTCAGGACTCCTATGTCTGGTAGGATAACTTTAATTCATCCATCCTGTGTCTGTTGCAGGGAGGTGGAGAGAACAATCAACACAATAATGGTTTTCTTTCATGCCTCTTGAAGGACTCAATATTCTCTGTACTGCATTACATGTGAAAGTCGATTTATTACCCATGAACACACTACCTGTATGCTAATTCTATGTAAAAAGGTAGCTCCAGCCCTCATGATGTTGTCCAACATTTCCGCTATAAAACGGGATACAATTATTTTGGAAACATACCAAATTTGAAAAATAATTGAGAAGTTGCGCAATTACTAATCATGGAGCACAAAAAAGCCTACAGCACCTGGTATTCCCAGGCAGTCTCCCATCCAGGTACTAACTAGGCCCGACCCTGCTTAGCTTCCGAGATCGGGCGCATTCAGTGTGGTGTGGCCGTAGGCTCTGGGCCTAGTGAGTTTTGTACTTTTAAGCATCTAGTCGGCTAGACCTTGCAGTTTTGAAAGGCAATTGTGAAATGGCTCACTTCCTGAACTTGGAGCACAAAAAAGCCTACAGCACCTGGTATTCCCAGGCAGTCTCCCATCCAGGTACTAACTAGGCCTGACACTGCTTAACTTCCGAGATCAGACGAGATCGGGTGCATTCAGTGTGGTGTGGCCGTAGGCTCTAGGAATGCTAAGAATATTACTCTTATGCATTTGCATTTAGTAAGCTAAGCCATGCAGCCACTTGCAACATGATACCACGCTCATCGCTCGATCAGGCTCGATCAGGCGAGATATATAAGACTGGTGGGCCCATTCAGGACTCCTATGTCTGGTAGGATAACTTTAATTCATCCATCCTGTGTCTGTTGCAGGGAGGTGGAGAGAACAATCAACACAATAATGGTTTTCTTTCATGCCTCTTGAAGGACTCAATATTCTCTGTACTGCATTACATGTGAAAGTCGATTTATTACCCATGAACACACTACCTGTATGCTAATTCTATGTAAAAAGGTAGCTCCAGCCCTCATGATGTTGTCCAACATTTCCGCTATAAAACGGGATACAATTATTTTGGAAACATACCAAATTTGAAAAATAATTGAGAAGTTGCGCAATTACTAATCATGGAGCACAAAAAAAGCCTACAGCACCTGGTATTCCCAGGCAGTCTCCCATCCAGGTACTAACTAGGCCCGACCCTGCTTAGCTTCTGAGATCGGGCGCATTCAGTGTGGTGTGGCCGTAGGCTCTGGGCCTAGTGAGTTTGTACTTTTAAGCATCTAGTCGGCTAGACCTTGCAGTTTTGAAAGGCAATTGTGAAATGGCTCACTTCCTGAACTTGGAGCACAAAAAAGCCTACAGCACCTGGTATTCCCAGGCGGTCTCCCATCCAGGTACTAACTAGGCCTGACACTGCTTAACTTCCAAGATCAGACGAGATCGGGTGCATTCAGTGTGGTGTGGCCGTAGGCTCTAGGAATGCTAAGAATATTACTCTTATGCATTTGCATTTAGTAAGCTAAGCCATGCAGCCACTTGCAACATGATACCACGCTCATCGCTCGATCAGGCGAGATATATAAGACTGGTGGGCCCATTCAGGACTCCTATGTCTGGTAGGATAACTTTAATTCATCCATCCTGTGTCTGTTGCAGGGAGGTGGAGAGAACAATCAACACAATAATGGTTTTCTTTCATGCCTCTTGAAGGACTCAATATTCTCTGTACTGCATTACATGTGAAAGTCGATTTATTACCCATGAACACACTACCTGTATGCTAATTCTATGTAAAAAGGTAGCTCCAGCCCTCATGATGTTGTCCAACATTTCCGCTATAAAACGGGATACAATTATTTTGGAAACATACCAAATTTGAAAAATAATTGAGAAGTTGCGCAATTACTAATCATGGAGCACAAAAAAAGCCTACAGCACTTGGTATTCCCAGGCAGTCTCCCATCCAGGTACTAACTAGGCCCGACCCTGCTTAGCTTCTGAGATCGGGCGCATTCAGTGTGGTGTGGCCGTAGGCTCTGGGCCTAGTGAGTTTGTACTTTTAAGCATCTAGTCGGCTAGACCTTGCAGTTTTGAAAGGCAATTGTGAAATGGCTCACTTCCTGAACTTGGAGCACAAAAAAGCCTACAGCACCTGGTATTCCCAGGTGGTCTCCCATCCAGGTACTAACTAGGCCCGACACTGCTTAGCTTCCGAGATCAGACGAGATCGGGCGCATTCAGTGTGGTGTGGCCGTAGGCTCAGGGCCTAGTGAGTTTTGTACTTTTAAGCATCTAGTCGGCTAGACCTTGCAGTTTTGAAAGGCAATTGAGAAATGGCTCACTTCCTGAACTTGGAGTACAAAAAAGCCTACAGCACCTGGTATTCCCAGGCGGTCTCCCATCCAGGTACTAACTAGGCCCGACACTGCTTAGCTTCTGAGATCAGACGAGATCAGGCGCATTCAGTGTGGTGTGGCCATAGGCTCTGGGCCTAGTGAGTGTTGTACTTTTAAGCATCTAGTCGGCTAGACCTTGCAGTTTTAAAAGGCAATTGAGAAAGGGCTCACTTCCTGAACTTGGAGCACAAAAAAGCCTACAGCACCTGGTATTCCCAGGCGGTCTCCCATCCAGGTACTAACTAGGCCTGATACTGCTTAACTTCCGAGATCAGACGAGATCGGGTGCATTCAGTGTGGTGTGGCCGTAGGCTCTAGGAATGCTAAGAATATTACTCTTATGCATTTGCATTTAGTAAGCTAAGCCATGCAGCCACTTGCAACATGATACCACGCTCATCGCTCGATCAGGCTCGATCAGGCGAGATATATAAGACTGGTGGGCCCATTCAGGACTCCTATGTCTGGTAGGATAACTTTAATTCATCCATCCTGTGTCTGTTGCAGGGAGGTGGAGAGAACAATCAACACAATAATGGTTTTCTTTCATGCCTCTTGAAGGACTCAATATTCTCTGTACTGCATTACATGTGAAAGTCGATTTATTACCCATGAACACACTACCTGTATGCTAATTCTATGTAAAAAGGTAGCTCCAGCCCTCATGATGTTGTCCAACATTTCCGCTATAAAACGGGATACAATTATTTTGGAAACATACCAAATTTGAAAAATAATTGAGAAGTTGCGCAATTACTAATCATGGAGCACAAAAAAGCCTACAGCACCTGGTATTCCCAGGCAGTCTCCCATCCAGGTACTAACTAGGCCCGACCCTGCTTAGCTTCAGAGATCGGGCGCATTCAGTGTGGTGTGGCCGTAGGCTCTGGGCCTAGTGAGTTTTGTACTTTTAAGCATCTAGTCGGCTAGACCTTGCAGTTTTGAAAGGCAATTGTGAAATGGCTCACTTCCTGAACTTGGAGCACAAAAAAGCCTACAGCACCTGGTATTCCCAGGCGGTCTCCCATCCAGGTACTAACTAGGCCTGACACTGCTTAACTTCCGAGATCAGACGAGATCGGGTGCATTCAGTGTGGTGTGGCCGTAGGCTCTAGGAATGCTAAGAATATTACTCTTATGCATTTGCATTTAGTAAGCTAAGCCATGCAGCCACTTGCAACATGATACCACGCTCATCGCTCGATCAGGCTCGATCAGGCGAGATATATAAGACTGGTGGGCCCATTCAGGACTCCTATGTCTGGTAGGATAACTTTAATTCATCCATCCTGTGTCTGTTGCAGGGAGGTGGAGAGAACAATCAACACAATAATGGTTTTCTTTCATGCCTCTTGAAGGACTCAATATTCTCTGTACTGCATTACATGTGAAAGTCGATTTATTACCCATGAACACACTACCTGTATGCTAATTCTATGTAAAAAGGTAGCTCCAGCCCTCATGATGTTGTCCAACATTTCCGCTATAAAACGGGATACAATTATTTTGGAAACATACCAAATTTGAAAAATAATTGAGAAGTTGCGCAATTACTAATCATGGAGCACAAAAAAAGCCTACAGCACCTGGTATTCCCAGGCAGTCTCCCATCCAGGTACTAACTAGGCCCGACCCTGCTTAGCTTCTGAGATCGGGCGCATTCAGTGTGGTGTGGCCGTAGGTTCTGGGCCTAGTGAGTTTGTACTTTTAAGCATCTAGTCGGCTAGACCTTGCAGTTTTGAAAGGCAATTGTGAAATGGCTCACTTCCTGAACTTGGAGCACAAAAAAGCCTACAGCACCTGGTATTCCCAGGCGGTCTCCCATCCAGGTACTAACGAGGCCTAACACTGCTTAACTTCCGAGATCGGGTGCATTCAGTGTGGTGTGGCCGTAGGCTCTAGGAATGCTAAGAATATTACTCTTATGCATTTGCATTTAGTAAGCTAAGCCATGCAGCCACTTGCAACATGATACCACGCTCATCGCTCGATCAGGCTCGATCAGGCGAGATATATAAGACTGGTGGGCCCATTCAGGACTCCTATGTCTGGTAGGATAACTTTAATTCATCCATCCTGTGTCTG
>NW_027182325.1:3550000-3562500 GCF_040938575.1 Ambystoma mexicanum | reverse complement strand
GTGTGGCCGTAGGCTCTAGGAATGCTAAGAATATTACTCTTATGCATTTGCATTTAGTAAGCTAAGCCATGCAGCCACTTGCAACATGATACCACGCTCATCGCTCGATCAGGCTCGATCAGGCGAGATATATAAGACTGGTGGGCCCATTCAGGACTCCTATGTCTGGTAGGATAACTTTAATTCATCCATCCTGTGTCTGTTGCAGGGAGGTGGAGAGAACAATCAACACAATAATGGTTTTCTTTCATGCCTCTTGAAGGACTCAATATTCTCTGTACTGCATTACATGTGAAAGTCGATTTATTACCCATGAACACACTACCTGTATGCTAATTCTATGTAAAAAGGTAGCTCCAGCCCTCATGATGTTGTCCAACATTTCCGCTATAAAACGGGATACAATTATTTTGGAAACATACCAAATTTGAAAAATAATTGAGAAGTTGCGCAATTACTAATCATGGAGCACAAAAAAAGCCTACAGCACCTGGTATTCCCAGGCAGTCTCCCATCCAGGTACTAACTAGGCCCGACCCTGCTTAGCTTCTGAGATCGGGCGCATTCAGTGTGGTGTGGCCGTAGGCTCTGGGCCTAGTGAGTTTGTACTTTTAAGCATCTAGTCGGCTAGACCTTGCAGTTTTGAAAGGCAATTGTGAAATGGCTCACTTCCTGAACTTGGAGCACAAAAAAGCCTACAGCACCTGGTATTCCCAGGCGGTCTCCCATCCAGGTACTAACGAGGCCTAACACTGCTTAACTTCCGAGATCGGGTGCATTCAGTGTGGTGTGGCCGTAGGCTCTAGGAATGCTAAGAATATTACTCTTATGCATTTGCATTTAGTAAGCTAAGCCATGCAGCCACTTGCAACATGATACCACGCTCATCGCTCGATCAGGCTCGATCAGGCGAGATATATAAGACTGGTGGGCCCATTCAGGACTCCTATGTCTGGTAGGATAACTTTAATTCATCCATCCTGTGTCTGTTGCAGGGAGGTGGAGAGAACAATCAACACAATAATGGTTTTCTTTCATGCCTCTTGAAGGACTCAATATTCTCTGTACTGCATTACATGTGAAAGTCGATTTATTACCCATGAACACACTACCTGTATGCTAATTCTATGTAAAAAGGTAGCTCCAGCCCTCATGATGTTGTCCAACATTTCCGCTATAAAACGGGATACAATTATTTTGGAAACATACCAAATTTGAAAAATAATTGAGAAGTTGCGCAATTACTAATCATGGAGCACAAAAAAGCCTACAGCACCTGGTATTCCCAGGCAGTCTCCCATCCAGGTACTAACTAGGCCCGACCCTGCTTAGCTTCCGAGATCGGGCGCATTCAGTGTGGTGTGGCCGTAGGCTCTGGGCCTAGTGAGTTTTGTACTTTTAAGCATCTAGTCGGCTAGACCTTGCAGTTTTGAAAGGCAATTGTGAAATGGCTCACTTCCTGAACTTGGAGCACAAAAAAGCCTACAGCACCTGGTATTCCCAGGCGGTCTCCCATCCAGGTACTAACTAGGCCTGACACTGCTTAACTTCCGAGATCAGACGAGATCGGGTGCATTCAATGTGGTGTGGCCGTAGGCTCTAGGAATGCTAAGAATATTACTCTTATGCATTTGCATTTAGTAAGCTAAGCCATGCAGCCACTTGCAACATGATACCACGCTCATCGTTCGATCAGGCGAGATATATAAGACTGGTGGGCCCATTCAGGACTCCTATGTCTGGTAGGATAACTTTAATTCATCCATCCTGTGTCTGTTGCAGGGAGGTGGAGAGAACAATCAACACAATAATGGTTTTCTTTCATGCCTCTTGAAGGACTCAATATTCTCTGTACTGCATTACATGTGAAAGTCGATTTATTACCCATGAACACACTACCTGTATGCTAATTCTATGTAAAAAGGTAGCTCCAGCCCTCATGATGTTGTCCAACATTTCCGCTATAAAACGGGATACAATTATTTTGGAAACATACCAAATTTGAAAAATAATTGAGAAGTTGCGCAATTACTAATCATGGAGCACAAAAAAAGCCTACAGCACTTGGTATTCCCAGGCAGTCTCCCATCCAGGTACTAACTAGGCCCGACCCTGCTTAGCTTCTGAGATCGGGCGCATTCAGTGTGGTGTGGCTGTAGGCTCTGGGCCTAGTGAGTTTGTACTTTTAAGCATCTAGTCGGCTAGACCTTGCAGTTTTGAAAGGAAATTGTGAAATGGCTCACTTCCTGAACTTGGAGCACAAAAAAGCCTACAGCACCTGGTATTCCCAGGTGGTCTCCCATCCAGGTACTAACTAGGCCCGACACTGCTTAGCTTCCGAGATCAGACGAGATCGGGCGCATTCAGTGTGGTGTGGCCGTAGGCTCAGGGCCTAGTGAGTTTTGTACTTTTAAGCATCTAGTCGGCTAGACCTTGCAGTTTTGAAAGGCAATTGAGAAATGGCTC
This sequence comes from Ambystoma mexicanum, assembly GCF_040938575.1. Classification (NCBI taxonomy): domain Eukaryota; kingdom Metazoa; phylum Chordata; class Amphibia; order Caudata; family Ambystomatidae; genus Ambystoma; species Ambystoma mexicanum. The sequence goes on along the minus strand of NW_027182325.1, from coordinate 3,560,034 downwards.
ACTTCCTGAACTTGGAGTACAAAAAAGCCTACAGCACCTGGTATTCCCAGGCGGTCTCCCATCCAGGTACTAACTAGGCCCGACACTGCTTAGCTTCTGAGATCAGACGAGATCAGGCGCATTCAGTGTGGTGTGGCCGTAGGCTCTGGGCCTAGTGAGTTTTGTACTTTTAAGCATCTAGTCGGCTAGACCTTGCAGTTTTAAAAGGCAATTGAGAAAGGGCTCACTTCCTGAACTTGGAGCACAAAAAAGCCTACAGCACCTGGTATTCCCAGGCGGTCTCCCATCCAGGTACTAACTAGGCCTGATACTGCTTAACTTCCGAGATCAGACGAGATCGGGTGCATTCAGTGTGGTGTGGCCGTAGGCTCTAGGAATGCTAAGAATATTACTCTTATGCATTTGCATTTAGTAAGCTAAGCCATGCAGCCACTTGCAACATGATACCACGCTCATCGCTCAATCAGGCTCGATCAGGCGAGATATATAAGACTGGTGGGCCCATTCAGGACTCCTATGTCTGGTAGGATAACTTTAATTCATCCATCCTGTGTCTGTTGCAGGGAGGTGGAGAGAACAATCAACACAATAATGGTTTTCTTTCATGCCTCTTGAAGGACTCAATATTCTCTGTACTGCATTACATGTGAAAGTCGATTTATTACCCATGAACACACTACCTGTATGCTAATTCTATGTAAAAAGGTAGCTCCAGCCCTCATGATGTTGTCCAACATTTCCGCTATAAAACGGGATACAATTATTTTGGAAACATACCAAATTTGAAAAATAATTGAGAAGTTGCGCAATTACTAATCATGGAGCACAAAAAAGCCTACAGCACCTGGTATTCCCAGGCAGTCTCCCATCCAGGTACTAACTAGGCCCGACCCTGCTTAGCTTCCGAGATCGGGCGCATTCAGTGTGGTGTGGCCGTAGGCTCTGGGCCTAGTGAGTTTTGTACTTTTAAGCATCTAGTCGGCTAGACCTTGCAGTTTTGAAAGGCAATTGTGAAATGGCTCACTTCCTGAACTTGGAGCACAAAAAAGCCTACAGCACCTGGTATTCCCAGGCGGTCTCCCATCCAGGTACTAACTAGGCCTGACACTGCTTAACTTCCGAGATCAGACGAGATCGGGTGCATTCAGTGTGGTGTGGCCGTAGGCTCTAGGAATGCTAAGAATATTACTCTTATGCATTTGCATTTAGTAAGCTAAGCCATGCAGCCACTTGCAACATGATACCACGCTCATCGCTCGATCAGGCTCGATCAGGCGAGATATATAAGACTGGTGGGCCCATTCAGGACTCCTATGTCTGGTAGGATAACTTTAATTCATCCATCCTGTGTCTGTTGCAGGGAGGTGGAGAGAACAATCAACACAATAATGGTTTTCTTTCATGCCTCTTGAAGGACTCAATATTCTCTGTACTGCATTACATGTGAAAGTCGATTTATTACCCATGAACACACTACCTGTATGCTAATTCTATGTAAAAAGGTAGCTCCAGCCCTCATGATGTTGTCCAACATTTCCGCTATAAAACGGGATACAATTATTTTGGAAACATACCAAATTTGAAAAATAATTGAGAAGTTGCGCAATTACTAATCATGGAGCACAAAAAAAGCCTACAGCACCTGGTATTCCCAGGCAGTCTCCCATCCAGGTACTAACTAGGCCCGACCCTGCTTAGCTTCTGAGATCGGGCGCATTCAGTGTGGTGTGGCCGTAGGCTCTGGGCCTAGTGAGTTTGTACTTTTAAGCATCTAGTCGGCTAGACCTTGCAGTTTTGAAAGGCAATTGTGAAATGGCTCACTTCCTGAACTTGGAGCACAAAAAAGCCTACAGCACCTGGTATTCCCAGGCGGTCTCCCATCCAGGTACTAACGAGGCCTAACACTGCTTAACTTCCGAGATCGGGTGCATTCAGTGTGGTGTGGCCGTAGGCTCTAGGAATGCTAAGAATATTACTCTTATGCATTTGCATTTAGTAAGCTAAGCCATGCAGCCACTTGCAACATGATACCACGCTCATCGCTCGATCAGGCTCGATCAGGCGAGATATATAAGACTGGTGGGCCCATTCAGGACTCCTATGTCTGGTAGGATAACTTTAATTCATCCATCCTGTGTCTGTTGCAGGGAGGTGGAGAGAACAATCAACACAATAATGGTTTTCTTTCATGCCTCTTGAACGACTCAATATTCTCTGTACTGCATTACATGTGAAAGTCGATTTATTACCCATGAACACACTACCTGTATGCTAATTCTATGTAAAAAGGTAGCTCCAGCCCTCATGATGTTGTCCAACATTTCCGCTATAAAACGGGATACAATTATTTTGGAAACATACCAAATTTGAAAAATAATTGAGAAGTTGCGCAATTACTAATCATGGAGCACAAAAAAAGCCTACAGCACCTGGTATTCCCAGGCAGTCTCCCATCCAGGTACTAACTAGGGCCGACCCTGCTTAGCTTCCGAGATTGGGCGCATTCAGTGTGGTGTGGCCGTAGGCTCTGGGCCTAGTGAGTTTGTACTTTTAAGCATCTAGTCGGCTAGACCTTGCAGTTTTGAAAGGCAATTGTGAAATGGCTCACTTCCTGAACTTGGAGCACAAAAAAGCCTACAGCACCTGGTATTCCCAGGTGGTCTCCCATCCAGGTACTAACTAGGCCCGACACTGCTTAGCTTCCGAGATCAGACGAGATCGGGCGCATTCAGTGTGGTGTGGCCGTAGGCTCTGGGCCTAGTGAGTTTTGTACTTTTAAGCATCTAGTCGGCTAGACCTTGCAGTTTTGAAAGGCAATTGAGAAATGGCTCACTTCCTGAACTTGGAGTACAAAAAAGCCTACAGCACCTGGTATTCCCAGGCGGTCTCCCATCCAGGTACTAACTAGGCCCGACACTGCTTAGCTTCTGAGATCAGACGAGATCAGGCGCATTCAGTGTGGTGTGGCCGTAGGCTCTGGGCCTAGTGAGCTTTGTACTTTTAAGCATCTAGTCGGCTAGACCTTGCAGTTTTAAAAGGCAATTGAGAAAGGGCTCACTTCCTGAACTTGGAGCACAAAAAAGCCTACAGCACCTGGTATTCCCAGGCGGTCTCCCATCCAGGTACTAACTAGGCCTGACACTGCTTAACTTCCGAGATCAGACAAGATCGGGTGCATTCAGTGTGGTGTGGCCGTAGGCTCTAGGAATGCTAAGAATATTACTCTTATGCATTTGCATTTAGTAAGCTAAGCCATGCAGCCACTTGCAACATGATACCACGCTCATCGCTCGATCAGGCTCGATCAGGCGAGATATATAAGACTGGTGGGCCCATTCAGGACTCCTATGTCTGGTAGGATAACTTTAATTCATCCATCCTGTGTCTGTTGCAGGGAGGTGGAGAGAACAATCAACACAATAATGGTTTTCTTTCATGCCTCTTGAAGGACTCAATATTCTCTGTACTGCATTACATGTGAAAGTCGATTTATTACCCATGAACACACTACCTGTATGCTAATTCTATGTAAAAAGGTAGCTCCAGCCCTCATGATGTTGTCCAACATTTCCGCTATAAAACGGGATACAATTATTTTGGAAACATACCAAATTTGAAAAATAATTGAGAAGTTGCGCAATTACTAATCATGGAGCACAAAAAAGCCTACAGCACCTGGTATTCCCAGGCAGTCTCCCATCCAGGTACTAACTAGGCCCGACCCTGCTTAGCTTCCGAGATCGGGCGCATTCAGTGTGGTGTGGCCGTAGGCTCTGGGCCTAGTGAGTTTTGTACTTTTAAGCATCTAGTCGGCTAGACCTTGCAGTTTTGAAAGGCAATTGTGAAATGGCTCACTTCCTGAACTTGGAGCACAAAAAAGCCTACAGCACCTGGTATTCCCAGGTGGTCTCCCATCCAGGTACTAACTAGGCCCGACACTGCTTAGCTTCCGAGATCAGACGAGATCGGGCGCAATCAGTGTGGTGTGGCCGTAGGCTCTGGGCCTAGTGAGTTTTGTACTTTTAAGCATCTAGTCAGCTAGACCTTGCAGTTTTGAAAGGCAATTGAGAAATGGCTCACTTCCTGAACTTGGAGCACAAAAAAGCCTACAGCACCTGGTATTCCCAGGCGGTCTCCCATCCAGGTACTAACGAGGCCCGACACTGCTTAGCTTCCGAGATCAGACGAGATCGGGCGCATTCAGTGTGGTGTGGCCGTAGGCTCTGGGCCTTGTGAGTTTTGTACTTTTAAGCATCTAGTCAGCTAGACCTTGCAGTTTTGAAAGGCAATTGAGAAATGGCTCACTTCCTGAACTTGGAGTACAAAAAAGCCTACAGCACCTGGTATTCCCAGGCGGTCTCCCATCCAGGTACTAACTAGGCCCGACACTGCTTAGCTTCTGAGATCAGACGAGATCAGGCGCATTCAGTGTGGTGTGGCCGTAGGCTCTGGGCCTAGTGAGTTTTGTACTTTTAAGCATCTAGTCGGCTAGACCTTGCAGTTTTGAAAGGCAATTGTGAAATGGCTCACTTCCTGAACTTGGAGCACAAAAAAGCCTACAGCACCTGGTATTCCCAGGTGGTCTCCCATCCAGGTACTAACTAGGCCTGACACTGCTTAGCTTCCGAGATCAGACGAGATCGGGCGCAATCAGTGTGGTGTGGCCGTAGGCTCTGGGCCTAGTGAGTTTTGTACTTTTAAGCATCTAGTCAGCTAGACCTTGCAGTTTTGAAAGGCAATTGAGAAATGGCTCACTTCCTGAACTTGGAGCACAAAAAAGCCTACAGCACCTGGTATTCCCAGGCGGTCTCCCATCCAGGTACTAACGAGGCCCGACACTGCTTAGCTTCCGAGATCAGACGAGATCGGGCGCATTCAGTGTGGTGTGGCCGTAGGCTCTGGGCCTTGTGAGTTTTGTACTTTTAAGCATCTAGTCGGCTAGACCTTCCAGTTTTGAAAGGCAATTGAGAAATGGCTCACTTCCTGAACTTGGAGTACAAAAAAGCCTACAGCACCTGGTATTCCCAGGCGGTCTCCCATCCAGGTACTAACTAGGCCCGACCCTGCTTAGCTTCCGAGATCAGGCGCATTCAGTGTGGTGTGGCCGTAGGCTCTGGGCCTAGTGAGTTTTGTACTTTTAAGCATCTAGTCGGCTAGACCTTGCAGTTTTGAAAGGCAATTGTGAAATGGCTCACTTCCTGAACTTGGAGCACAAAAAAGCCTACAGCACCTGGTATTCCCAGGCGGTCTCCCATCCAGGTACTAACTAGGCCCGACACTGCTTAGCTTCTGAGATCAGGCGCATTCAGTGTGGTGTGGCCGTAGGCTCTGGGCTTAGAGAGTTTTATACTTTTAAGCATCTAGTCGGCTAGACCTTGCAGTTTTGAAAGGCAATTGTGAAATGGCTCACTTCCTGAACTTGGAGCACAAAAAAGCCTACAGCACCTGGTATTCCCAGGTGGTCTCCCATCCAGGTACTAACTAGGCCCTACACTGCTTAGCTTCCGAGATCAGACGCAATCAGTGTGGTGTGGCCGTAGGCTCTGGGCCTAGTGAGTTTTGTACTTTTAAGCATCTAGTCAGCTAGACCTTGCAGTTTTGAAAGGCAATTGAGAAATGGCTCACTTCCTGAACTTGGAGCACAAAAAAGCCTACAGCACCTGGTATTCCCAGGCGGTCTCCCATCCAAGTACTAACAAGGCCCGACACTGCTTAGCTTCCGAGATCAGACGAGATCGGACGCATTCAGTGTGGTGTGGCCGTAGGCTCTGGGCCTTGTGAGTTTTGTACTTTTAAGCATCTAGTCGGCTAGACCTTGCAGTTTTGAAAGGCAATTGAGAAATGGCTCACTTCCTGAACTTGGAGTACAAAAAAGCCTACAGCACCTGGTATTCCCAGGCGGTCTCCCATCCAGGTACTAACTAGGCCCGACACTGCTTAGCTTCTGAGATCAGACGAGATCAGGCGCATTCAGTGTGGTGTGGCCGTAGGCTCTGGGCCTAGTGAGTTTTGTACTTTTAAGCATCTAGTCGGCTAGACCTTGCAGTTTTGAAAGGCAATTGTGAAATGGCTCACTTCCTGAACTTGGAGCACAAAAAAGCCTACAGCACCTGGTATTCCCAGGCGGTCTCCCATCCAGGTACTAACAAGGCCTAACACTGCTTAACTTCCGAGATCGGGTGCATTCAGTGTGGTGTGGCCGTAGGCTCTGGGCCTAGTGAGTTTGTACTTTTAAGCATCTAGTCGGCTAGACCTTGCAGTTTTGAAAGGCAATTGTGAAATGGCTCACTTCCTGAACTTGGAGCACAAAAAAGCCTACAGCACCTGGTATTCCCAGGCGGTCTCCCATCCAGGTACTAACAAGGCCTAACACTGCTTAACTTCCGAGATCGGGTGCATTCAGTGTGGTGTGGCCGTAGGCTCTAGGAATGCTAAGAATATTACTCTTATGCATTTGCATTTAGTAAGCTAAGCCATGCAGCCACTTGCAACATGATACCACGCTCATCGCTCGATCAGGCTCGATCAGGCGAGATATATAAGACTGGTGGGCCCATTCAGGACTCCTATGTCTGGTAGGATAACTTTAATTCATCCATCCTGTGTCTGTTGCAGGGAGGTGGAGAGAACAATCAACACAATAATGGTTTTCTTTCATGCCTCTTGAAGGACTCAATATTCTCTGTACTGCATTACATGTGAAAGTCGATTTATTACCCATGAACACACTACCTGTATGCTAATTCTATGTAAAAAGGTAGCTCCAGCCCTCATGATGTTGTCCAACATTTCCGCTATAAAACGGGATACAATTATTTTGGAAACATACCAAATTTGAAAAATAATTGAGAAGTTGCGCAATTACTAATCATGGAGCACAAAAAAAGCCTACAGCACCTGGTATTCCCAGGCAGTCTCCCATCCAGGTACTAACTAGGCCCGACCCTGCTTAGCTTCTGAGATCGGGCGCATTCAGTGTGGTGTGGCCGTAGGCTCTGGGCCTAGTGAGTTTGTACTTTTAAGCATCTAGTCGGCTAGACCTTGCAGTTTTGAAAGGCAATTGTGAAATGGCTCACTTCCTGAACTTGGAGCACAAAAAAGCCTACAGCACCTGGTAATCCCAGGTGGTCTCCCATCCAGGTACTAACTAGGCCCGACACTGCTTAGCTTCCGAGATCAGACGAGATCGGGCGCAATCAGTGTGGTGTGGCCGTAGGCTTTGGGCCTAGTGAGTTTTGTACTTTTAAGCATCTAGTCAGCTAGACCTTGCAGTTTTGAAAGGCAATTGAGAAATGGCTCACTTCCTGAACTTGGAGCACAAAAAAGCCTACAGCACCTGGTATTCCCAGGCGGTCTCCCATCCAGGTACTAACGAGGCCCGACACTGCTTAGCTTCCGAGATCAGACGAGATCGGGCGCATTCAGTGTGGTGTGGCCGTAGGCTCTGGGCCTTGTGAGTTTTGTACTTTTAAGCATCTAGTCAGCTAGACCTTGCAGTTTTGAAAGGCAATTGAGAAATGGCTCACTTCCTGAACTTGGAGTACAAAAAAGCCTACAGCACCTGGTATTCCCAGGCGGTCTCCCATCCAGGTACTAACTAGGCCCGACACTGCTTAGCTTCTGAGATCAGACGAGATCAGGCGCATTCAGTGTGGTGTGGCCGTAGGCTCTGGGCCTAGTGAGTTTTGTACTTTTAAGCATCTAGTCGGCTAGACCTTGCAGTTTTGAAAGGCAATTGTGAAATGGCTCACTTCCTGAACTTGGAGCACAAAAAAGCCTACAGCACCTGGTATTCCCAGGTGGTCTCCCATCCAGGTACTAACTAGGCCTGACACTGCTTAGCTTCCGAGATCAGACGAGATCGGGCGCAATCAGTGTGGTGTGGCCGTAGGCTCTGGGCCTAGTGAGTTTTGTACTTTTAAGCATCTAGTCAGCTAGACCTTGCAGTTTTGAAAGGCAATTGAGAAATGGCTCACTTCCTGAACTTGGAGCACAAAAAAGCCTACAGCACCTGGTATTCCCAGGCGGTCTCCCATCCAGGTACTAACGAGGCCCGACACTGCTTAGCTTCCGAGATCAGACGAGATCGGGCGCATTCAGTGTGGTGTGGCCGTAGGCTCTGGGCCTTGTGAGTTTTGTACTTTTAAGCATCTAGTCGGCTAGACCTTGCAGTTTTGAAAGGCAATTGAGAAATGGCTCACTTCCTGAACTTGGAGTACAAAAAAGCCTACAGCACCTGGTATTCCCAGGCGGTCTCCCATCCAGGTACTAACTAGGCCCGACCCTGCTTAGCTTCCGAGATCAGGCGCATTCAGTGTGGTGTGGCCGTAGGCTCTGGGCCTAGTGAGTTTTGTACTTTTAAGCATCTAGTCGGCTAGACCTTGCAGTTTTGAAAGGCAATTGTGAAATGGCTCACTTCCTGAACTTGGAGCACAAAAAAGCCTACAGCACCTGGTATTCCCAGGCGGTCTCCCATCCAGGTACTAACTAGGCCCGACACTGCTTAGCTTCTGAGATCAGGCGCATTCAGTGTGGTGTGGCCGTAGGCTCTGGGCTTAGAAAGTTTTGTACTTTTAAGCATCTAGTCGGCTAGACCTTGCAGTTTTGAAAGGCAATTGTGAAATGGCTCACTTCCTGAACTTGGAGCACAAAAAAGCCTACAGCACCTGGTATTCCCAGGTGGTCTCCCATCCAGGTACTAACTAGGCCCGACACTGCTTAGCTTCCGAGATCAGACGCAATCAGTGTGGTGTGGCCGTAGGCTCTGGGCCTAGTGAGTTTTGTACTTTTAAGCATCTAGTCAGCTAGACCTTGCAGTTTTGAAAGGCAATTGAGAAATGGCTCACTTCCTGAACTTGGAGCACAAAAAAGCCTACAGCACCTGGTATTCCCAGGCGGTCTCCCATCCAAGTACTAATGAGGCCCGACACTGCTTAGCTTCCGAGATCAGACGAGATCGGACGCATTCAGTGTGGTGTGGCCGTAGGCTCTGGGCCTTGTGAGTTTTGTACTTTTAAGCATCTAGTCGGCTAGACCTTGCAGTTTTGAAAGGCAATTGAGAAATGGCTCACTTCCTGAACTTGGAGTACAAAAAAGCCTACAGCACCTGGTATTCCCAGGCGGTCTCCCATCCAGGTACTAACTAGGCCCGACACTGCTTAGCTTCTGAGATCAGACGAGATCAGGCGCATTCAGTGTGGTGTGGCCGTAGGCTCTGGGCCTAGTGAGTTTTGTACTTTTAAGCATCTAGTCGGCTAGACCTTGCAGTTTTGAAAGGCAATTGTGAAATGGCTCACTTCCTGAACTTGGAGCACAAAAAAGCCTACAGCACCTGGTATTCCCAGGCGGTCTCCCATCCAGGTACTAACAAGGCCTAACACTGCTTAACTTCCGAGATCGGGTGCATTCAGTGTGGTGTGGCCGTAGGCTCTGGGCCTAGTGAGTTTGTACTTTTAAGCATCTAGTCGGCTAGACCTTGCAGTTTTGAAAGGCAATTGTGAAATGGCTCACTTCCTGAACTTGGAGCACAAAAAAGCCTACAGCACCTGGTATTCCCAGGCGGTCTCCCATCCAGGTACTAACAAGGCCTAACACTGTTTAACTTCCGAGATCGGGTGCATTCAGTGTGGTGTGGCCGTAGGCTCTAGGAATGCTAAGAATATTACTCTTATGCATTTGCATTTAGTAAGCTAAGCCATGCAGCCACTTGCAACATGATACCACGCTCATCGCTCGATCAGGCTCGATCAGGCGAGATATATAAGACTGGTGGGCCCATTCAGGACTCCTATGTCTGGTAGGATAACTTTAATTCATCCATCCTGTGTCTGTTGCAGGGAGGTGGAGAGAACAATCAACACAATAATGGTTTTCTTTCATGCCTCTTGAACGACTCAATATTCTCTGTACTGCATTACATGTGAAAGTCGATTTATTACCCATGAACACACTACCTGTATGCTAATTCTATGTAAAAAGGTAGCTCCAGCCCTCATGATGTTGTCCAACATTTCCGCTATAAAACGGGATACAAT
>NW_027182325.1:3520000-3540000 GCF_040938575.1 Ambystoma mexicanum | reverse complement strand
GCCCGACACTGCTTAGCTTCTGAGATCAGACACATTCAGTGTGGTGTGGCCGTAGGCTCTGGGCCTAGTGAGTTTTGTACTTTTAAGCATCTAGTCGGCTAGACCTTGCAGTTTTGAAAGGCAATTGAGAAAGGGTTCACTTCCTGAACTTGGAGCACAAAAAAGCCTACAGCACCTGGTATTCCCAGGCGGTCTCCCATCCAGGTACTAACTAGGCCCAACACTGCTTAGCTTCCGAGATCAGACGAGATCAGGCGCATTCAGTGTGGTGTGGCCGTAGGCTCTGGGCCTAATGAGTTTTGTACTTTTAAGCATCTAGTCGGCTAGACCTTGCAGTTTTGAAAGGCAATTGAGAAAGGGTTCACTTCCTGAACTTGGAGCACAAAAAAGCCTACAGCACCTGGTATTCCCAGGCGGTCTCCCATACAGGTACTAACTAGGCCTAACACTGCTTAACTTCCGAGATCAGACGAGATCGGGTGCATTCAGTGTGGTGTGGCCGTAGGCTCTAGGAATGCTAAGAATATTACTCTTATGCATTTGCATTTAGTAAGCTAAGCCATGCAGCCACTTGCAACATGATACCACGCTCATCGCTCGATCAGGCTCGATCAGGCGAGATATATAAGACTGGTGGGCCCATTCAGGACTCCTATGTCTGGTAGGATAACTTTAATTCATCCATCCTGTGTCTGTTGCAGGGAGGTGGAGAGAACAATCAACACAATAATGGTTTTCTTTCATGCCTCTTGAAGGACTCAATATTCTCTGTACTGCATTACATGTGAAAGTCGATTTATTACCCATGAACACACTACCTGTATGCTAATTCTATGTAAAAAGGTAGCTCCAGCCCTCATGATGTTGTCCAACATTTCCGCTATAAAACGGGATACAATTATTTTGGAAACATACCAAATTTGAAAAATAATTGAGAAGTTGCGCAATTACTAATCATGGAGCACAAAAAAGCCTACAGCACCTGGTATTCCCAGGCAGTCTCCCATCCAGGTACTAACTAGGCCCGACCCTGCTTAGCTTCCGAGATCGGGTGCATTCAGTGTGGTGTGGCCGTAGGCTCTGGGCCTAGTGAGTTTTGTACTTTTAAGCATCTAGTCGGCTAGACCTTGCAGTTTTGAAAGGCAATTGTGAAATGGCTCACTTCCTGAACTTGGAGCACAAAAAAGCCTACAGCACCTGGTATTCCCAGGCGGTCTCCCATCCAGGTACTAACTAGGCCTGACACTGCTTAACTTCCGAGATCAGACGAGATCGGGTGCATTCAGTGTGGTGTGGCCGTAGGCTCTAGGAATGCTAAGAATATTACTCTTATGCATTTGCATTTAGTAAGCTAAGCCATGCAGCCACTTGCAACATGATACCACGCTCATCGCTCGATCAGGCGAGATATATAAGACTGGTGGGCCCATTCAGGACTCCTATGTCTGGTAGGATAACTTTAATTCATCCATCCTGTGTCTGTTGCAGGGAGGTGGAGAGAACAATCAACACAATAATGGTTTTCTTTCATGCCTCTTGAAGGACTCAATATTCTCTGTACTGCATTACATGTGAAAGTCGATTTATTACCCATGAACACACTACCTGTATGCTAATTCTATGTAAAAAGGTAGCTCCAGCCCTCATGATGTTGTCCAACATTTCCGCTATAAAACGGGATACAATTATTTTGGAAACATACCAAATTTGAAAAATAATTGAGAAGTTGCGCAATTACTAATCATGGAGCACAAAAAAAGCCTACAGCACTTGGTATTCCCAGGCAGTCTCCCATCCAGGTACTAACTAGGCCTGACCCTGCTTAGCTTCTGAGATCGGGCGCATTCAGTGTGGTGTGGCCGTAGGCTCTGGGCCTAGTGAGTTTGTACTTTTAAGCATCTAGTCGGCTAGACCTTGCAGTTTTGAAAGGCAATTGTGAAATGGCTCACTTCCTGAACTTGGAGCACAAAAAAGCCTACAGCACCTGGTATTCCCAGGTGGTCTCCCATCCAGGTACTAACTAGGCCCGACACTGCTTAGCTTCCGAGATCAGACGAGATCGGGCGCATTCAGTGTGGTGTGGCCGTAGGCTCAGGGCCTAGTGAGTTTTGTACTTTTAAGCATCTAGTCGGCTAGACCTTGCAGTTTTGAAAGGCAATTGAGAAATGGCTCACTTCCTGAACTTGGAGTACAAAAAAGCCTACAGCACCTGGTATTCCCAGGCGGTCTCCCATCCAGGTACTAACTAGGCCCGACACTGCTTAGCTTCTGAGATCAGACGAGATCAGGCGCATTCAGTGTGGTGTGGCCGTAGGCTCTGGGCCTAGTGAGTTTTGTACTTTTAAGCATCTAGTCGGCTAGACCTTGCAGTTTTAAAAGGCAATTGAGAAAGGGCTCACTTCCTGAACTTGGAGCACAAAAAAGCCTACAGCACCTGGTATTCCCAGGCGGTCTCCCATCCAGGTACTAACTAGGCCTGATACTGCTTAACTTCCGAGATCAGACGAGATCGGGTGCATTCAGTGTGGTGTGGCCGTAGGCTCTAGGAATGCTAAGAATATTACTCTTATGCATTTGCATTTAGTAAGCTAAGCCATGCAGCCACTTGCAACATGATACCACGCTCATCGCTCGATCAGGCTCGATCAGGCGAGATATATAAGACTGGTGGGCCCATTCAGGACTCCTATGTCTGGTAGGATAACTTTAATTCATCCATCCTGTGTCTGTTGCAGGGAGGTGGAGAGAACAATCAACACAATAATGGTTTTCTTTCATGCCTCTTGAAGGACTCAATATTCTCTGTACTGCATTACATGTGAAAGTCGATTTATTACCCATGAACACACTACCTGTATGCTAATTCTATGTAAAAAGGTAGCTCCAGCCCTCATGATGTTGTCCAACATTTCCGCTATAAAACGGGATACAATTATTTTGGAAACATACCAAATTTGAAAAATAATTGAGAAGTTGCGCAATTACTAATCATGGAGCACAAAAAAGCCTACAGCACCTGGTATTCCCAGGCAGTCTCCCATCCAGGTACTAACTAGGCCTGACCCTGCTTAGCTTCTGAGATCGGGCGCATTCAGTGTGGTGTGGCCGTAGGCTCTGGGCCTAGTGAGTTTTGTACTTTTAAGCATCTAGTCGGCTAGACCTTGCAGTTTTGAAAGGCAATTGTGAAATGGCTCACTTCCTGAACTTGGAGCACAAAAAAGCCTACAGCACCTGGTATTCCCAGGTGGTCTCCCATCCAGGTACTAACTAGGCCCGACACTGCTTAGCTTCCGAGATCAGACGAGATCGGGCGCAATCAGTGTGGTGTGGCCGTAGGCTCTGGGCCTAGTGAGTTTTGTACTTTTAAGCATCTAGTCAGCTAGACCTGGCAATTGAGAAATGGCTCACTTCCTGAACTTGGAGCACAAAAAAGCCTACAGCACCTGGTATTCCCAGGCGGTCTCCCATCCAGGTTCCAACGAGGCCCGACACTGCTTAGCTTCCGAGATCAGACGAGATCGGGCGCATTCAGTGTGGTGTGGCCGTAGGCTCTGGTTCTTGTGAGTTTTGTACTTTTAAGCATCTAGTCGGCTAGACCTTGCAGTTTTGAAAGGCAATTGAGAAATGGCTCACTTCCTGAACTTGGAGTACAAAAAAGCCTACAGCACCTGGTATTCCCAGGCGGTCTCCCATCCAGGTACTAACTAGGCCCAACACTGCTTAGCTTCCGAGATCAGACGAGATCAGGCGCATTCAGTGTGGTGTGGCCGTAGGCTCTGGGCCTAATGAGTTTTGTACTTTTAAGCATCTAGTCGGCTAGACCTTGCAGTTTTGAAAGGCAATTGAGAAAGGGTTCACTTCCTGAACTTGGAGCACAAAAAAGCCTACAGCACCTGGTATTCCCAGGCGGTCTCCCATACAGGTACTAACTAGGCCTAACACTGCTTAACTTCCGAGATCAGACGAGATCGGGTGCATTCAGTGTGGTGTGGCCGTAGGCTCTAGGAATGCTAAGAATATTACTCTTATGCATTTGCATTTAGTAAGCTAAGCCATGCAGCCACTTGCAACATGATACCACGCTCATCGCTCGATCAGGCTCGATCAGGCGAGATATATAAGACTGGTGGGCCCATTCAGGACTCCTATGTCTGGTAGGATAACTTTAATTCATCCATCCTGTGTCTGTTGCAGGGAGGTGGAGAGAACAATCAACACAATAATGGTTTTCTTTCATGCCTCTTGAAGGACTCAATATTCTCTGTACTGCATTACATGTGAAAGTCGATTTATTACCCATGAACACACTACCTGTATGCTAATTCTATGTAAAAAGGTAGCTCCAGCCCTCATGATGTTGTCCAACATTTCCGCTATAAAACGGGATACAATTATTTTGGAAACATACCAAATTTGAAAAATAATTGAGAAGTTGCGCAATTACTAATCATGGAGCACAAAAAAGCCTACAGCACCTGGTATTCCCAGGCAGTCTCCCATCCAGGTACTAACTAGGCCCGACCCTGCTTAGCTTCCGAGATCGGGCGCATTCAGTGTGGTGTGGCCGTAGGCTCTGGGCCTAGTGAGTTTTGTACTTTTAAGCATCTAGTCGGCTAGACCTTGCAGTTTTGAAAGGCAATTGTGAAATGGCTCACTTCCTGAACTTGGAGCACAAAAAAGCCTACAGCACCTGGTATTCCCAGGCGGTCTCCCATCCAGGTACTAACTAGGCCTGACACTGCTTAACTTCCGAGATCAGACGAGATCGGGTGCATTCAGTGTGGTGTGGCCGTAGGCTCTAGGAATGCTAAGAATATTACTCTTATGCATTTGCATTTAGTAAGCTAAGCCATGCAGCCACTTGCAACATGATACCACGCTCATCGCTCGATCAGGCGAGATATATAAGACTGGTGGGCCCATTCAGGACTCCTATGTCTGGTAGGATAACTTTAATTCATCCATCCTGTGTCTGTTGCAGGGAGGTGGAGAGAACAATCAACACAATAATGGTTTTCTTTCATGCCTCTTGAAGGACTCAATATTCTCTGTACTGCATTACATGTGAAAGTCGATTTATTACCCATGAACACACTACCTGTATGCTAATTCTATGTAAAAAGGTAGCTCCAGCCCTCATGATGTTGTCCAACATTTCCGCTATAAAACGGGATACAATTATTTTGGAAACATACCAAATTTGAAAAATAATTGAGAAGTTGCGCAATTACTAATCATGGAGCACAAAAAAAGCCTACAGCACTTGGTATTCCCAGGCAGTCTCCCATCCAGGTACTAACTAGGCCCGACCCTGCTTAGCTTCTGAGATCGGGCGCATTCAGTGTGGTGTGGCCGTAGGCTCTGGGCCTAGTGAGTTTGTACTTTTAAGCATCTAGTCGGCTAGACCTTGCAGTTTTGAAAGGCAATTGTGAAATGGCTCACTTCCTGAACTTGGAGCACAAAAAAGCCTACAGCACCTGGTATTCCCAGGTGGTCTCCCATCCAGGTACTAACTAGGCCTGACACTGCTTAGCTTCCGAGATCAGACGAGATCGGGCGCATTCAGTGTGGTGTGGCCGTAGGCTCAGGGCCTAGTGAGTTTTGTACTTTTAAGCATCTAGTCGGCTAGACCTTGCAGTTTTGAAAGGCAATTGAGAAATGGCTCACTTCCTGAACTTGGAGTACAAAAAAGCCTACAGCACCTGGTATTCCCAGGCGGTCTCCCATCCAGGTACTAACTAGGCCCGACACTGCTTAGCTTCTGAGATCAGACGAGATCAGGCGCATTCAGTGTGGTGTGGCCGTAGGCTCTGGGCCTAGTGAGTTTTGTACTTTTAAGCATCTAGTCGGCTAGACCTTGCAGTTTTAAAAGGCAATTGAGAAAGGGCTCACTTCCTGAACTTGGAGCACAAAAAAGCCTACAGCACCTGGTATTCCCAGGCGGTCTCCCATCCAGGTACTAACTAGGCCTGATACTGCTTAACTTCCGAGATCAGACGAGATCGGGTGCATTCAGTGTGGTGTGGCCGTAGGCTCTAGGAATGCTAAGAATATTACTCTTATGCATTTGCATTTAGTAAGCTAAGCCATGCAGCCACTTGCAACATGATACCACGCTCATCGCTCGATCAGGCTCGATCAGGCGAGATATATAAGACTGGTGGGCCCATTCAGGACTCCTATGTCTGGTAGGATAACTTTAATTCATCCATCCTGTGTCTGTTGCAGGGAGGTGGAGAGAACAATCAACACAATAATGGTTTTCTTTCATGCCTCTTGAAGGACTCAATATTCTCTGTACTGCATTACATGTGAAAGTCGATTTATTACCCATGAACACACTACCTGTATGCTAATTCTATGTAAAAAGGTAGCTCCAGCCCTCATGATGTTGTCCAACATTTCCGCTATAAAATGGGATACAATTATTTTGGAAACATACCAAATTTGAAAAATAATTGAGAAGTTGCGCAATTACTAATCATGGAGCACAAAAAAGCCTACAGCACCTGGTATTCCCAGGCAGTCTCCCATCCAGGTACTAACTAGGCCCGACCCTGCTTAGCTTCCGAGATCGGGCGCATTCAGTGTGGTGTGGCCGTAGGCTCTGGGCCTAGTGAGTTTTGTACTTTTAAGCATCTAGTCGGCTAGACCTTGCAGTTTTGAAAGGCAATTGTGAAATGGCTCACTTCCTGAACTTGGAGCACAAAAAAGCCTACAGCACCTGGTATTCCCAGGCGGTCTCCCATCCAGGTACTAACTAGGCCTGACACTGCTTAACTTCCGAGATCAGACGAGATCGGGTGCATTCAGTGTGGTGTGGCCGTAGGCTCTAGGAATGCTAAGAATATTACTCTTATGCATTTGCATTTAGTAAGCTAAGCCATGCAGCCACTTGCAACATGATACCACGCTCATCGCTCGATCAGGCTCGATCAGGCGAGATATATAAGACTGGTGGGCCCATTCAGGACTCCTATGTCTGGTAGGATAACTTTAATTCATCCATCCTGTGTCTGTTGCAGGGAGGTGGAGAGAACAATCAACACAATAATGGTTTTCTTTCATGCCTCTTGAAGGACTCAATATTCTCTGTACTGCATTACATGTGAAAGTCGATTTATTACCCATGAACACACTACCTGTATGCTAATTCTATGTAAAAAGGTAGCTCCAGCCCTCATGATGTTGTCCAACATTTCCGCTATAAAACGGGATACAATTATTTTGGAAACATACCAAATTTGAAAAATAATTGAGAAGTTGCGCAATTACTAATCATGGAGCACAAAAAAAGCCTACAGCACCTGGTATTCCCAGGCAGTCTCCCATCCAGGTACTAACTAGGCCCGACCCTGCTTAGCTTCTGAGATCGGGCGCATTCAGTGTGGTGTGGCCGTAGGCTCTGGGCCTAGTGAGTTTGTACTTTTAAGCATCTAGTCGGCTAGACCTTGCAGTTTTGAAAGGCAATTGTGAAATGGCTCACTTCCTGAACTTGGAGCACAAAAAAGCCTACAGCACCTGGTATTCCCAGGCGGTCTCCCATCCAGGTACTAACGAGGCCTAACACTGCTTAACTTCCGAGATCGGGTGCATTCAGTGTGGTGTGGCCGTAGGCTCTAGGAATGCTAAGAATATTACTCTTATGCATTTGCATTTAGTAAGCTAAGCCATGCAGCCACTTGCAACATGATACCACGCTCATCGCTCGATCAGGCTCGATCAGGCGAGATATATAAGACTGGTGGGCCCATTCAGGACTCCTATGTCTGGTAGGATAACTTTAATTCATCCATCCTGTGTCTGTTGCAGGGAGGTGGAGAGAACAATCAACACAATAATGGTTTTCTTTCATGCCTCTTGAAGGACTCAATATTCTCTGTTCTGCATTACATGTGAAAGTCGATTTATTACCCATGAACACACTACCTGTATGCTAATTCTATGTAAAAAGGTAGCTCCAGCCCTCATGATGTTGTCCAACATTTCTGCTATAAAACGGGATACAATTATTTTGGAAACATACCAAATTTGAAAAATAATTGAGAAGTTGCGCAATTACTAATCATGGAGCACAAAAAAGCCTACAGCACCTGGTATTCCCAGGCAGTCTCCCATCCAGGTACTAACTAGGCCCGACCCTGCTTAGCTTCCGAGATCGGGCGCATTCAGTGTGGTGTGGCCGTAGGCTCTGGGCCTAGTGAGTTTTGTACTTTTAAGCATCTAGTCGGCTAGACCTTGCAGTTTTGAAAGGCAATTGTGAAATGGCTCACTTCCTGAACTTGGAGCACAAAAAAGCCTACAGCACCTGGTATTCCCAGGCGGTCTCCCATCCAGGTACTAACTAGGCCTGACACTGCTTAACTTCCGAGATCAGACGAGATCGGGTGCATTCAGTGTGGTGTGGCCGTAGGCTCTAGGAATGCTAAGAATATTACTCTTATGCATTTGCATTTAGTAAGCTAAGCCATGCAGCCACTTGCAACATGATACCACGCTCATCGTTCGATCAGGCGAGATATATAAGACTGGTGGGCCCATTCAGGACTCCTATGTCTGGTAGGATAACTTTAATTCATCCATCCTGTGTCTGTTGCAGGGAGGTGGAGAGAACAATCAACACAATAATGGTTTTCTTTCATGCCTCTTGAAGGACTCAATATTCTCTGTACTGCATTACATGTGAAAGTCGATTTATTACCCATGAACACACTACCTGTATGCTAATTCTATGTAAAAAGGTAGCTCCAGCCCTCATGATGTTGTCCAACATTTCCGCTATAAAACGGGATACAATTATTTTGGAAACATACCAAATTTGAAAAATAATTGAGAAGTTGCGCAATTACTAATCATGGAGCACAAAAAAAGCCTACAGCACTTGGTATTCCCAGGCAGTCTCCCATCCAGGTACTAACTAGGCCCGACCCTGCTTAGCTTCTGAGATCGGGCGCATTCAGTGTGGTGTGGCCGTAGGCTCTGGGCCTAGTGAGTTTGTACTTTTAAGCATCTAGTCGGCTAGACCTTGCAGTTTTGAAAGGCAATTGCGAAATGGCTCACTTCCTGAACTGGGAGCACAAAAAAGCCTACAGCACCTGGTATTCCCAGGTGGTCTCCCATCCAGGTACTAACTAGGCCCGACACTGCTTAGCTTCCGAGATCAGACGAGATCGGGCGCATTCAGTGTGGTGTGGCCGTAGGCTCAGGGCCTAGTGAGTTTTGTACTTTTAAGCATCTAGTCGGCTAGACCTTGCAGTTTTGAAAGGCAATTGAGAAATGGCTCACTTCCTGAACTTGGAGTACAAAAAAGCCTACAGCACCTGGTATTCCCAGGCGGTCTCCCATCCAGGTACTAACTAGGCCCGACACTGCTTAGCTTCTGAGATCAGACGAGATCAGGCGCATTCAGTGTGGTGTGGCCGTAGGCTCTGGGCCTAGTGAGTTTTGTACTTTTAAGCATCTAGTCGGCTAGACCTTGCAGTTTTAAAAGGCAATTGAGAAAGGGCTCACTTCCTGAACTTGGAGCACAAAAAAGCCTACAGCACCTGGTATTCCCAGGCGGTCTCCCATCCAGGTACTAACTAGGCCTGATACTGCTTAACTTCCGAGATCAGACGAGATCGGGTGCATTCAGTGTGGTGTGGCCGTAGGCTCTAGGAATGCTAAGAATATTACTCTTATGCATTTGCATTTAGTAAGCTAAGCCATGCAGCCACTTGCAACATGATACCACGCTCATCGCTCAATCAGGCTCGATCAGGCGAGATATATAAGACTGGTGGGCCCATTCAGGACTCCTATGTCTGGTAGGATAACTTTAATTCATCCATCCTGTGTCTGTTGCAGGGAGGTGGAGAGAACAATCAACACAATAATGGTTTTCTTTCATGCCTCTTGAAGGACTCAATATTCTCTGTACTGCATTACATGTGAAAGTCGATTTATTACCCATGAACACACTACCTGTATGCTAATTCTATGTAAAAAGGTAGCTCCAGCCCTCATGATGTTGTCCAACATTTCCGCTATAAAACGGGATACAATTATTTTGGAAACATACCAAATTTGAAAAATAATTGAGAAGTTGCGCAATTACTAATCATGGAGCACAAAAAAAGCCTACAGCACCTGGTATTCCCAGGCAGTCTCCCATCCAGGTACTAACTAGGCCCGACCCTGCTTAGCTTCTGAGATCGGGCGCATTCAGTGTGGTGTGGCCGTAGGCTCTGGGCCTAGTGAGTTTGTACTTTTAAGCATCTAGTCGGCTAGACCTTGCAGTTTTGAAAGGCAATTGTGAAATGGCTCACTTCCTGAACTTGGAGCACAAAAAAGCCTACAGCACCTGGTATTCCCAGGCGGTCTCCCATCCAGGTACTAACGAGGCCTAACACTGCTTAACTTCCGAGATCGGGTGCATTCAGTGTGGTGTGGCCGTAGGCTCTAGGAATGCTAAGAATATTACTCTTATGCATTTGCATTTAGTAAGCTAAGCCATGCAGCCACTTGCAACATGATACCACGCTCATCGCTCGATCAGGCTCGATCAGGCGAGATATATAAGACTGGTGGGCCCATTCAGGACTCCTATGTCTGGTAGGATAACTTTAATTCATCCATCCTGTGTCTGTTGCAGGGAGGTGGAGAGAACAATCAACACAATAATGGTTTTCTTTCATGCCTCTTGAAGGACTCAATATTCTCTGTTCTGCATTACATGTGAAAGTCGATTTATTACCCATGAACACACTACCTGTATGCTAATTCTATGTAAAAAGGTAGCTCCAGCCCTCATGATGTTGTCCAACATTTCTGCTATAAAACGGGATACAATTATTTTGGAAACATACCAAATTTGAAAAATAATTGAGAAGTTGCGCAATTACTAATCATGGAGCACAAAAAAGCCTACAGCACCTGGTATTCCCAGGCAGTCTCCCATCCAGGTACTAACTAGGCCCGACCCTGCTTAGCTTCCGAGATCGGGCGCATTCAGTGTGGTGTGGCCGTAGGCTCTGGGCCTAGTGAGTTTTGTACTTTTAAGCATCTAGTCGGCTAGACCTTGCAGTTTTGAAAGGCAATTGTGAAATGGCTCACTTCCTGAACTTGGAGCACAAAAAAGCCTACAGCACCTGGTATTCCCAGGCGGTCTCCCATCCAGGTACTAACTAGGCCTGACACTGCTTAACTTCCGAGATCAGACGAGATCGGGTGCATTCAGTGTGGTGTGGCCGTAGGCTCTAGGAATGCTAAGAATATTACTCTTATGCATTTGCATTTAGTAAGCTAAGCCATGCAGCCACTTGCAACATGATACCACGCTCATCGTTCGATCAGGCGAGATATATAAGACTGGTGGGCCCATTCAGGACTCCTATGTCTGGTAGGATAACTTTAATTCATCCATCCTGTGTCTGTTGCAGGGAGGTGGAGAGAACAATCAACACAATAATGGTTTTCTTTCATGCCTCTTGAAGGACTCAATATTCTCTGTACTGCATTACATGTGAAAGTCGATTTATTACCCATGAACACACTACCTGTATGCTAATTCTATGTAAAAAGGTAGCTCCAGCCCTCATGATGTTGTCCAACATTTCCGCTATAAAACGGGATACAATTATTTTGGAAACATACCAAATTTGAAAAATAATTGAGAAGTTGCGCAATTACTAATCATGGAGCACAAAAAAGCCTACAGCACCTGGTATTCCCAGGCAGTCTCCCATCCAGGTACTAACTAGGCCCGACCCTGCTTAGCTTCCGAGATCGGGCGCATTCAGTGTGGTGTGGCCGTAGGCTCTGGGCCTAGTGAGTTTTGTACTTTTAAGCATCTAGTCGGCTAGACCTTGCAGTTTTGAAAGGCAATTGTGAAATGGCTCACTTCCTGAACTTGGAGCACAAAAAAGCCTACAGCACCTGGTATTCCCAGGCGGTCTCCCATCCAGGTACTAACTAGGCCTGACACTGCTTAACTTCCGAGATCAGACGAGATCGGGTGCATTCAGTGTGGTGTGGCCGTAGGCTCTAGGAATGCTAAGAATATTACTCTTATGCATTTGCATTTAGTAAGCTAAGCCATGCAGCCACTTGCAACATGATACCACGCTCATCGTTCGATCAGGCGAGATATATAAGACTGGTGGGCCCATTCAGGACTCCTATGTCTGGTAGGATAACTTTAATTCATCCATCCTGTGTCTGTTGCAGGGAGGTGGAGAGAACAATCAACACAATAATGGTTTTCTTTCATGCCTCTTGAAGGACTCAATATTCTCTGTACTGCATTACATGTGAAAGTCGATTTATTACCCATGAACACACTACCTGTATGCTAATTCTATGTAAAAAGGTAGCTCCAGCCCTCATGATGTTGTCCAACATTTCCGCTATAAAACGGGATACAATTATTTTGGAAACATACCAAATTTGAAAAATAATTGAGAAGTTGCGCAATTACTAATCATGGAGCACAAAAAAAGCCTACAGCACTTGGTATTCCCAGGCAGTCTCCCATCCAGGTACTAACTAGGCCCGACCCTGCTTAGCTTCTGAGATCGGGCGCATTCAGTGTGGTGTGGCCGTAGGCTCTGGGCCTAGTGAGTTTGTACTTTTAAGCATCTAGTCGGCTAGACCTTGCAGTTTTGAAAGGCAATTGCGAAATGGCTCACTTCCTGAACTTGGAGCACAAAAAAGCCTACAGCACCTGGTATTCCCAGGTGGTCTCCCATCCAGGTACTAACTAGGCCCGACACTGCTTAGCTTCCGAGATCAGACGAGATCGGGCGCATTCAGTGTGGTGTGGCCGTAGGCTCAGGGCCTAGTGAGTTTTGTACTTTTAAGCATCTAGTCGGCTAGACCTTGCAGTTTTGAAAGGCAATTGAGAAATGGCTCACTTCCTGAACTTGGAGTACAAAAAAGCCTACAGCACCTGGTATTCCCAGGCGGTCTCCCATCCAGGTACTAACTAGGCCCGACACTGCTTAGCTTCTGAGATCAGACGAGATCAGGCGCATTCAGTGTGGTGTGGCCGTAGGCTCTGGGCCTAGTGAGTTTTGTACTTTTAAGCATCTAGTCGGCTAGACCTTGCAGTTTTAAAAGGCAATTGAGAAAGGGCTCACTTCCTGAACTTGGAGCACAAAAAAGCCTACAGCACCTGGTATTCCCAGGCGGTCTCCCATCCAGGTACTAACTAGGCCTGATACTGCTTAACTTCCGAGATCAGACGAGATCGGGTGCATTCAGTGTGGTGTGGCCGTAGGCTCTAGGAATGCTAAGAATATTACTCTTATGCATTTGCATTTAGTAAGCTAAGCCATGCAGCCACTTGCAACATGATACCACGCTCATCGCTCAATCAGGCTCGATCAGGCGAGATATATAAGACTGGTGGGCCCATTCAGGACTCCTATGTCTGGTAGGATAACTTTAATTCATCCATCCTGTGTCTGTTGCAGGGAGGTGGAGAGAACAATCAACACAATAATGGTTTTCTTTCATGCCTCTTGAAGGACTCAATATTCTCTGTACTGCATTACATGTGAAAGTCGATTTATTACCCATGAACACACTACCTGTATGCTAATTCTATGTAAAAAGGTAGCTCCAGCCCTCATGATGTTGTCCAACATTTCCGCTATAAAACGGGATACAATTATTTTGGAAACATACCAAATTTGAAAAATAATTGAGAAGTTGCGCAATTACTAATCATGGAGCACAAAAAAGCCTACAGCACCTGGTATTCCCAGGCAGTCTCCCATCCAGGTACTAACTAGGCCCGACCCTGCTTAGCTTCCGAGATCGGGCGCATTCAGTGTGGTGTGGCCGTAGGCTCTGGGCCTAGTGAGTTTTGTACTTTTAAGCATCTAGTCGGCTAGACCTTGCAGTTTTGAAAGGCAATTGTGAAATGGCTCACTTCCTGAACTTGGAGCACAAAAAAGCCTACAGCACCTGGTATTCCCAGGCGGTCTCCCATCCAGGTACTAACTAGGCCTGACACTGCTTAACTTCCGAGATCAGACGAGATCGGGTGCATTCAGTGTGGTGTGGCCGTAGGCTCTAGGAATGCTAAGAATATTACTCTTATGCATTTGCATTTAGTAAGCTAAGCCATGCAGCCACTTGCAACATGATACCACGCTCATCGCTCAATCAGGCTCGATCAGGCGAGATATATAAGACTGGTGGGCCCATTCAGGACTCCTATGTCTGGTAGGATAACTTTAATTCATCCATCCTGTGTCTGTTGCAGGGAGGTGGAGAGAACAATCAACACAATAATGGTTTTCTTTCATGCCTCTTGAAGGACTCAATATTCTCTGTACTGCATTACATGTGAAAGTCGATTTATTACCCATGAACACACTACCTGTATGCTAATTCTATGTAAAAAGGTAGCTCCAGCCCTCATGATGTTGTCCAACATTTCCGCTATAAAACGGGATACAATTATTTTGGAAACATACCAAATTTGAAAAATAATTGAGAAGTTGCGCAATTACTAATCATGGAGCACAAAAAAAGCCTACAGCACCTGGTATTCCCAGGCAGTCTCCCATCCAGGTACTAACTAGGCCCGACCCTGCTTAGCTTCTGAGATCGGGCGCATTCAGTGTGGTGTGGCCGTAGGCTCTGGGCCTAGTGAGTTTGTACTTTTAAGCATCTAGTCGGCTAGACCTTGCAGTTTTGAAAGGCAATTGTGAAATGGCTCACTTCCTGAACTTGGAGCACAAAAAAGCCTACAGCACCTGGTATTCCCAGGCGGTCTCCCATCCAGGTACTAACGAGGCCTAACACTGCTTAACTTCCGAGATCGGGTGCATTCAGTGTGGTGTGGCCGTAGGCTCTAGGAATGCTAAGAATATTACTCTTATGCATTTGCATTTAGTAAGCTAAGCCATGCAGCCACTTGCAACATGATACCACGCTCATCGCTCGATCAGGCTCGATCAGGCGAGATATATAAGACTGGTGGGCCCATTCAGGACTCCTATGTCTGGTAGGATAACTTTAATTCATCCATCCTGTGTCTGTTGCAGGGAGGTGGAGAGAACAATCAACACAATAATGGTTTTCTTTCATGCCTCTTGAACGACTCAATATTCTCTGTACTGCATTACATGTGAAAGTCGATTTATTACCCATGAACACACTACCTGTATGCTAATTCTATGTAAAAAGGTAGCTCCAGCCCTCATGATGTTGTCCAACATTTCCGCTATAAAACGGGATACAATTATTTTGGAAACATACCAAATTTGAAAAATAATTGAGAAGTTGCGCAATTACTAATCATGGAGCACAAAAAAAGCCTACAGCACCTGGTATTCCCAGGCAGTCTCCCATCCAGGTACTAACTAGGGCCGACCCTGCTTAGCTTCCGAGATTGGGCGCATTCAGTGTGGTGTGGCCGTAGGCTCTGGGCCTAGTGAGTTTGTACTTTTAAGCATCTAGTCGGCTAGACCTTGCAGTTTTGAAAGGCAATTGTGAAATGGCTCACTTCCTGAACTTGGAGCACAAAAAAGCCTACAGCACCTGGTATTCCCAGGTGGTCTCCCATCCAGGTACTAACTAGGCCCGACACTGCTTAGCTTCCGAGATCAGACGAGATCGGGCGCATTCAGTGTGGTGTGGCCGTAGGCTCTGGGCCTAGTGAGTTTTGTACTTTTAAGCATCTAGTCGGCTAGACCTTGCAGTTTTGAAAGGCAATTGAGAAATGGCTCACTTCCTGAACTTGGAGTACAAAAAAGCCTACAGCACCTGGTATTCCCAGGCGGTCTCCCATCCAGGTACTAACTAGGCCCGACACTGCTTAGCTTCTGAGATCAGACGAGATCAGGCGCATTCAGTGTGGTGTGGCCGTAGGCTCTGGGCCTAGTGAGTTTTGTACTTTTAAGCATCTAGTCGGCTAGACCTTGCAGTTTTAAAAGGCAATTGAGAAAGGGCTCACTTCCTGAACTTGGAGCACAAAAAAGCCTACAGCACCTGGTATTCCCAGGCGGTCTCCCATCCAGGTACTAACTAGGCCTGACACTGCTTAACTTCCGAGATCAGACGAGATCGGGTGCATTCAGTGTGGTGTGGCCGTAGGCTCTAGGAATGCTAAGAATATTACTCTTATGCATTTGCATTTAGTAAGCTAAGCCATGCAGCCACTTGCAACATGATACCACGCTCATCGCTCGATCAGGCTCGATCAGGCGAGATATATAAGACTGGTGGGCCCATTCAGGACTCCTATGTCTGGTAGGATAACTTTAATTCATCCATCCTGTGTCTGTTGCAGGGAGGTGGAGAGAACAATCAACACAATAATGGTTTTCTTTCATGCCTCTTGAAGGACTCAATATTCTCTGTACTGCATTACATGTGAAAGTCGATTTATTACCCATGAACACACTACCTGTATGCTAATTCTATGTAAAAAGGTAGCTCCAGCCCTCATGATGTTGTCCAACATTTCCGCTATAAAACGGGATACAATTATTTTGGAAACATACCAAATTTGAAAAATAATTGAGAAGTTGCGCAATTACTAATCATGGAGCACAAAAAAGCCTACAGCACCTGGTATTCCCAGGTGGTCTCCCATCCAGGTACTAACTAGGCCCGACACTGCTTAGCTTCCGAGATCAGACGCAATCAGTGTGGTGTGGCCGTAGGCTCTGGGCCTAGTGAGTTTTGTACTTTTAAGCATCTAGTCAGCTAGACCTTGCAGTTTTGAAAGGCAATTGAGAAATGGCTCACTTCCTGAACTTGGAGCACAAAAAAGCCTACAGCACCTGGTATTCCCAGGCGGTCTCCCATCCAAGTACTAACGAGGCCCGACACTGCTTAGCTTCCGAGATCAGACGAGATCGGACGCATTCAGTGTGGTGTGGCCGTAGGCTCTGGGCCTTGTGAGTTTTGTACTTTTAAGCATCTAGTCGGCTAGACCTTGCAGTTTTGAAAGGCAATTGAGAAATGGCTCACTTCCTGAACTTGGAGTACAAAAAAGCCTACAGCACCTGGTATTCCCAGGCGGTCTCCCATCCAGGTACTAACTAGGCCCGACACTGCTTAGCTTCTGAGATCAGACGAGATCAGGCGCATTCAGTGTGGTGTGGCCGTAGGCTCTGGGCCTAGTGAGTTTTGTACTTTTAAGCATCTAGTCGGCTAGACCTTGCAGTTTTGAAAGGCAATTGTGAAATGGCTCACTTCCTGAACTTGGAGCACAAAAAAGCCTACAGCACCTGGTATTCCCAGGCGGTCTCCCATCCAGGTACTAACAAGGCCTAACACTGCTTAACTTCCGAGATCGGGTGCATTCAGTGTGGTGTGGCCGTAGGCTCTGGGCCTAGTGAGTTTGTACTTTTAAGCATCTAGTCGGCTAGACCTTGCAGTTTTGAAAGGCAATTGTGAAATGGCTCACTTCCTGAACTTGGAGCACAAAAAAGCCTACAGCACCTGGTATTCCCAGGCGGTCTCCCATCCAGGTACTAACAAGGCCTAACACTGCTTAACTTCCGAGATCGGGTGCATTCAGTGTGGTGTGGCCGTAGGCTCTAGGAATGCTAAGAATATTACTCTTATGCATTTGCATTTAGTAAGCTAAGCCATGCAGCCACTTGCAACATGATACCACGCTCATCGCTCGATCAGGCTCGATCAGGCGAGATATATAAGACTGGTGGGCCCATTCAGGACTCCTATGTCTGGTAGGATAACTTTAATTCATCCATCCTGTGTCTGTTGCAGGGAGGTGGAGAGAACAATCAACACAATAATGGTTTTCTTTCATGCCTCTTGAACGACTCAATATTCTCTGTACTGCATTACATGTGAAAGTCGATTTATTACCCATGAACACACTACCTGTATGCTAATTCTATGTAAAAAGGTAGCTCCAGCCCTCATGATGTTGTCCAACATTTCCGCTATAAAACGGGATACAATTATTTTGGAAACATACCAAATTTGAAAAATAATTGAGAAGTTGCGCAATTACTAATCATGGAGCACAAAAAAAGCCTACAGCACCTGGTATTCCCAGGCAGTCTCCCATCCAGGTACTAACTAGGGCCCACCCTGCTTAGCTTCCGAGATCGGGCGCATTCAGTGTGGTGTGGCCGTAGGCTCTGGGTCTAGTGAGTTTGTACTTTTAAGCATCTAGTCGGCTAGACCTTGCAGTTTTGAAAGGCAATTGTGAAATGGCTCACTTCCTGAACTTGGAGCACAAAAAAGCCTACAGCACCTGGTATTCCCAGGTGGTCTCCCATCCAGGTACTAACTAGGCCCGACACTGCTTAGCTTCCGAGATCAGACGAGATCGGGCGCATTCAGTGTGGTGTGGCCGTAGGCTCTGGGCCTAGTGAGTTTTGTACTTTTAAGCATCTAGTCGGCTAGACCTTGCAGTTTTGAAAGGCAATTGAGAAAGGGCTCACTTCCTGAACTTGGAGCACAAAAAAGCCTACAGCACCTGGTATTCCCAGGCAGTCTCCCATCCAGGTACTAACTAGGCCTAACACTGCTTAACTTCCGAGATCAGACGAGATCGGGTGCATTCAGTGTGGTGTGGCCGTAGGCTCTAGGAATGCTAAGAATATTACTCTTATGCATTTGCATTTAGTAAGCTAAGCCATGCAGCCACTTGCAACATGATACCACGCTCATCGCTCGATCAGGCTCGATCAGGCGAGATATATAAGACTGGTGGGCCCATTCAGGACTCCTATGTCTGGTAGGATAACTTTAATTCATCCATCCTGTGTCTGTTGCAGGGAGGTGGAGAGAACAATCAACACAATAATGGTTTTCTTTCATGCCTCTTGAAGGACTCAATATTCTCTGTACTGCATTACATGTGAAAGTCGATTTATTACCCATGAACACACTACCTGTATGCTAATTCTATGTAAAAAGGTAGCTCCAGCCCTCATGATGTTGTCCAACATTTCCGCTATAAAACGGGATACAATTATTTTGGAAACATACCAAATTTGAAAAATAATTGAGAAGTTGCGCAATTACTAATCATGGAGCACAAAAAAGCCTACAGCACCTGGTATTCCCAGGCAGTCTCCCATCCAGGTACTAACTAGGCCTGACCCTGCTTAGCTTCCGAGATCGGGCGCATTCAGTGTGGTGTGGCCGTAGGCTCTGGGCCTAGTGAGTTTTGTACTTTTAAGCATCTAGTCGGCTAGACCTTGCAGTTTTGAAAGGCAATTGTGAAATGGCTCACTTCCTGAACTTGGAGCACAAAAAAGCCTACAGCACCTGGTATTCCCAGGCGGTCTCCCATCCAGGTACTAACTAGGCCTGACACTGCTTAACTTCCGAGATCAGACGAGATCGGGTGCATTCAGTGTGGTGTGGCCGTAGGCTCTAGGAATGCTAAGAATATTACTCTTATGCATTTGCATTTAGTAAGCTAAGCCATGCAGCCACTTGCAACATGATACCACGCTCATCGCTCGATCAGGCTCGATCAGGCGAGATATATAAGACTGGTGGGCCCATTCAGGACTCCTATGTCTGGTAGGATAACTTTAATTCATCCATCCTGTGTCTGTTGCAGGGAGGTGGAGAGAACAATCAACACAATAATGGTTTTCTTTCATGCCTCTTGAAGGACTCAATATTCTCTGTACTGCATTACATGTGAAAGTCGATTTATTACCCATGAACACACTACCTGTATGCTAATTCTATGTAAAAAGGTAGCTCCAGCCCTCATGATGTTGTCCAACATTTCCGCTATAAAACGGGATACAATTATTTTGGAAACATACCAAATTTGAAAAATAATTGAGAAGTTGCGCAATTACTAATCATGGAGCACAAAAAAAGCCTACAGCACCTGGTATTCCCAGGCAGTCTCCCATCCAGGTACTAACTAGGGCCCACCCTGCTTAGCTTCCGAGATCGGGCGCATTCAGTGTGGTGTGGCCGTAGGCTCTGGGTCTAGTGAGTTTGTACTTTTAAGCATCTAGTCGGCTAGACCTTGCAGTTTTGAAAGGCAA
>NW_027182325.1:3500000-3510000 GCF_040938575.1 Ambystoma mexicanum | reverse complement strand
TAGGCTCTGGGCCTAGTGAGTTTTGTACTTTTAAGCATCTAGTCGGCTAGACCTTGCAGTTTTGAAAGGCAATTGAGAAAGGGTTCACTTCCTGAACTTGGAGCACAAAAAAGCCTACAGCACCTGGTATTCCCAGGCGGTCTCCCATCCAGGTACTAACTAGGCCCAACACTGCTTAGCTTCCGAGATCAGACGAGATCAGGCGCATTCAGTGTGGTGTGGCCGTAGGCTCTGGGCCTATTGAGTTTTGTACTTTTAAGCATCTAGTCGGCTAGACCTTGCAGTTTTGAAAGGCAATTGAGAAAGGGTTCACTTCCTGAACTTGGAGCACAAAAAAGCCTACAGCACCTGGTATTCCCAGGCGGTCTCCCATACAGGTACTAACTAGGCCTAACACTGCTTAACTTCCGAGATCAGACGAGATCGGGTGCATTCAGTGTGGTGTGGCCGTAGGCTCTAGGAATGCTAAGAATATTACTCTTATGCATTTGCATTTAGTAAGCTAAGCCATGCAGCCACTTGCAACATGATACCACGCTCATCGCTCGATCAGGCTCGATCAGGCGAGATATATAAGACTGGTGGGCCCATTCAGGACTCCTATGTCTGGTAGGATAACTTTAATTCATCCATCCTGTGTCTGTTGCAGGGAGGTGGAGAGAACAATCAACACAATAATGGTTTTCTTTCATGCCTCTTGAAGGACTCAATATTCTCTGTACTGCATTACATGTGAAAGTCGATTTATTACCCATGAACACACTACCTGTATGCTAATTCTATGTAAAAAGGTAGCTCCAGCCCTCATGATGTTGTCCAACATTTCCGCTATAAAACGGGATACAATTATTTTGGAAACATACCAAATTTGAAAAATAATTGAGAAGTTGCGCAATTACTAATCATGGAGCACAAAAAAAGCCTACAGCACCTGGTATTCCCAGGCAGTCTCCCATCCAGGTACTAACTAGGCCCGACCCTGCTTAGCTTCCGAGATCGGGCGCATTCAGTGTGGTGTGGCCGTAGGCTCTGGGCCTAGTGAGTTTGTACTTTTAAGCATCTAGTCGGCTAGACCTTGCAGTTTTGAAAGGCAATTGTGAATTGGCTCACTTCCTGAACTTGGAGCACAAAAAAGCCTACAGCACCTGGTATTCCCAGGTGGTCTCCCATCCAGGTACTAACTAGGCCCGACACTGCTTAGCTTCCGAGATCAGACGAGATCGGGCGCATTCAGTGTGGTGTGGCCGTAGGCTCTGGGCCTAGTGAGTTTTGTACTTTTAAGCATCTAGTCGGCTAGACCTTGCAGTTTTGAAAGGCAATTGAGAAATGGCTCACTTCCTGAACTTGGAGTACAAAAAAGCCTACAGCACCTGGTATTCCCAGGCGGTCTCCCATCCAGGTACTAACTAGGCCCGACACTGCTTAGCTTCTGAGATCAGACGAGATCAGGCGCATTCAGTGTGGTGTGGCCGTAGGCTCTGGGCCTAGTGAGTTTTGTACTTTTAAGCATCTAGTCGGCTAGACCTTGCAGTTTTAAAAGGCAATTGAGAAAGGGCTCACTTCCTGAACTTGGAGCACAAAAAAGCCTACAGCACCTGGTATTCCCAGGCGGTCTCCCATCCAGGTACTAACTAGGCCTGACACTGCTTAACTTCCGAGATCAGACGAGATCGGGTGCATTCAGTGTGGTGTGGCCGTAGGCTTTAGGAATGCTAAGAATATTACTCTTATGCATTTGCATTTAGTAAGCTAAGCCATGCAGCCACTTGCAACATGATACCACGCTCATCGCTCGATCAGGCTCGATCAGGCGAGATATATAAGACTGGTGGGCCCATTCAGGACTCCTATGTCTGGTAGGATAACTTTAATTCATCCATCCTGTGTCTGTTGCAGGGAGGTGGAGAGAACAATCAACACAATAATGGTTTTCTTTCATGCCTCTTGAAGGACTCAATATTCTCTGTACTGCATTACATGTGAAAGTCGATTTATTACCCATGAACACACTACCTGTATGCTAATTCTATGTAAAAAGGTAGCTCCAGCCCTCATGATGTTGTCCAACATTTCCGCTATAAAACGGGATACAATTATTTTGGAAACATACCAAATTTGAAAAATAATTGAGAAGTTGCGCAATTACTAATCATGGAGCACAAAAAAGCCTACAGCACCTGGTATTCCCAGGCAGTCTCCCATCCAGGTACTAACTAGGCCCGACCCTGCTTAGCTTCCGAGATCGGGCGCATTCAGTGTGGTGTGGCCGTAGGCTCTGGGCCTAGTGAGTTTTGTACTTTTAAGCATCTAGTCGGCTAGACCTTGCAGTTTTGAAAGGCAATTGTGAAATGGCTCACTTCCTGAACTTGGAGCACAAAAAAGCCTACAGCACCTGGTATTCCCAGGCGGTCTCCCATCCAGGTACTAACTAGGCCTGACACTGCTTAACTTCCGAGATCAGACGAGATCGGGTGCATTCAGTGTGGTGTGGCCGTAGGCTCTAGGAATGCTAAGAATATTACTCTTATGCATTTGCATTTAGTAAGCTAAGCCATGCAGCCACTTGCAACATGATACCACGCTCAACGCTCGATCAGGCGAGATATATAAGACTGGTGGGCCCATTCAGGACTCCTATGTCTGGTAGGATAACTTTAATTCATCCATCCTGTGTCTGTTGCAGGGAGGTGGAGAGAACAATCAACACAATAATGGTTTTCTTTCATGCCTCTTGAAGGACTCAATATTCTCTGTACTGCATTACATGTGAAAGTCGATTTATTACCCATGAACACACTACCTGTATGCTAATTCTATGTAAAAAGGTAGCTCCAGCCCTCATGATGTTGTCCAACATTTCCGCTATAAAACGGGATACAATTATTTTGGAAACATACCAAATTTGAAAAATAATTGAGAAGTTGCGCAATTACTAATCATGGAGCACAAAAAAAGCCTACAGCACCTGGTATTCCCAGGCAGTCTCCCATCCAGGTACTAACTAGGCCCGACCCTGCTTAGCTTCTGAGATCAGGCGCATTCAGTGTGGTGTGGCCGTAGGCTCTGGGCCTAGTGAGTTTGTACTTTTAAGCATCTAGTCGGCTAGACCTTGCAGTTTTGAAAGGCAATTGTGAAATGGCTCACTTCCTGAACTTGGAGCACAAAAAAGCCTACAGCACCTGGTATTCCCAGGCGGTCTCCCATCCAGGTACTAACGAGGCCTAACACTGCTTAACTTCCGAGATCGGGTGCATTCAGTGTGGTGTGGCCGTAGGCTCTAGGAATGCTAAGAATATTACTCTTATGCATTTGCATTTAGTAAGCTAAGCCATGCAGCCACTTGCAACATGATACCACGCTCATCGCTCTTTCAGGCTCGATCAGGCGAGATATATAAGACTGGTGGGCCCATTCAGGACTCCTATGTCTGGTAGGATAACTTTAATTCATCCATCCTGTGTCTGTTGCAGGGAGGTGGAGAGAACAATCAACACAATAATGGTTTTCTTTCATGCCTCTTGAACGACTCAATATTCTCTGTACTGCATTACATGTGAAAGTCGATTTATTACCCATGAACACACTACCTGTATGCTAATTCTATGTAAAAAGGTAGCTCCAGCCCTCATGATGTTGTCCAACATTTCCGCTATAAAACGGGATACAATTATTTTGGAAACATACCAAATTTGAAAAATAATTGAGAAGTTGCGCAATTACTAATCATGGAGCACAAAAAAAGCCTACAGCACCTGGTATTCCCAGGCAGTCTCCCATCCAGGTACTAACTAGGGCCGACCCTGCTTAGCTTCCGAGATTGGGCGCATTCAGTGTGGTGCGGCCGTAGGCTCTGGGCCCAGTGAGTTTGTACTTTTAAGCATCTAGTCGGCTAGACCTTGCAGTTTTGAAAGGCAATTGTGAAATGGCTCACTTCCTGAACTTGGAGCACAAAAAAGCCTACAGCACCTGGTATTCCCAGGTGGTCTCCCATCCAGGTACTAACTAGGCCTGACACTGCTTAGCTTCCGAGATCAGACGAGATCGGGCGCATTCAGTGTGGTGTGGCCGTAGGCTCTGGGCCTAGTGAGTTTTGTACTTTTAAGCATCTAGTCGGCTAGACCTTGCAGTTTTGAAAGGCAATTGAGAAATGGCTCACTTCCTGAACTTGGAGTACAAAAAAGCCTACAGCACCTGGTATTCCCAGGCGGTCTCCCATCCAGGTACTAACTAGGCCCGACACTGCTTAGCTTCTGAGATCAGACGAGATCAGGCGCATTCAGTGTGGTGTGGCCGTAGGCTCTGGGCCTAGTGAGTTTTGTACTTTTAAGCATCTAGTCGGCTAGACCTTGCAGTTTTAAAAGGCAATTGAGAAAGGGCTCACTTCCTGAACTTGGAGCACAAAAAAGCCTACAGCACCTGGTATTCCCAGGCGGTCTCCCATCCAGGTACTAACTAGGCCTGACACTGCTTAACTTCCGAGATCAGACGAGATCGGGTGCATTCAGTGTGGTGTGGCCGTAGGCTCTAGGAATGCTAAGAATATTACTCTTATGCATTTGCATTTAGTAAGCTAAGCCATGCAGCCACTTGCAACATGATACCACGCTCATCGCTCGATCAGGCTCGATCAGGCGAGATATATAAGACTGGTGGGCCCATTCAGGACTCCTATGTCTGGTAGGATAACTTTAATTCATCCATCCTGTGTCTGTTGCAGGGAGGTGGAGAGAACAATCAACACAATAATGGTTTTCTTTCATGCCTCTTGAAGGACTCAATATTCTCTGTACTGCATTACATGTGAAAGTCGATTTATTACCCATGAACACACTACCTGTATGCTAATTCTATGTAAAAAGGTAGCTCCAGCCCTCATGATGTTGTCCAACATTTCCGCTATAAAACGGGATACAATTATTTTGGAAACATACCAAATTTGAAAAATAATTGAGAAGTTGCGCAATTACTAATCATGGAGCACAAAAAAGCCTACAGCACCTGGTATTCCCAGGCAGTCTCCCATCCAGGTACTAACTAGGCCCGACCCTGCTTAGCTTCCGAGATCGGGCGCATTCAGTGTGGTGTGGCCGTAGGCTCTGGGCCTAGTGAGTTTTGTACTTTTAAGCATCTAGTCGGCTAGACCTTGCAGTTTTGAAAGGCAATTGTGAAATGGCTCACTTCCTGAACTTGGAGCACAAAAAAGCCTACAGCACCTGGTATTCCCAGGTGGTCTCCCATCCAGGTACTAACTAGGCCCGACACTGCTTAGCTTCTGAGATCAGACAAGATCAGGCGAATTCAGTGTGGTGTGGCCGTAGGCTCTGGGCCTAGTGAGTTTTGTACTTTTAAGCATCTAGTCGGCTAGACCTTGCAGTTTTGAAAGGCAATTGTGAAATGGCTCACTTCCTGAACTTGGAGCACAAAAAAGCCTACAGCACCTGGTATTCCCAGGTGGTCTCCCATCCAGGTACTAACTAGGCCTGACACTGCTTAGCTTCCGAGATCAGACGAGATCGGGCGCAATCAGTGTGGTGTGGCCGTAGGCTCTGGGCCTAGTGAGTTTTGTACTTTTAAGCATCTAGTCAGCTAGACCTTGCAGTTTTGAAAGGCAATTGAGAAATGGCTCACTTCCTGAACTTGGAGCACAAAAAAGCCTACAGCACCTGGTATTCCCAGGCGGTCTCCCATCCAGGTACTAACGAGGCCCGACACTGCTTAGCTTCCGAGATCAGACGAGATCGGGCGCATTCAGTGTGGTGTGGCCGTAGGCTCTGGGCCTTGTGAGTTTTGTACTTTTAAGCATCTAGTCGGCTAGACCTTGCAGTTTTGAAAGGCAATTGAGAAATGGCTCACTTCCTGAACTTGGAGTACAAAAAAGCCTACAGCACCTGGTATTCCCAGGCGGTCTCCCATCCAGGTACTAACTAGGCCCGACCCTGCTTAGCTTCCGAGATCAGGCGCATTCAGTGTGGTGTGGCCGTAGGCTCTGGGCCTAGTGAGTTTTGTACTTTTAAGCATCTAGTCGGCTAGACCTTGCAGTTTTGAAAGGCAATTGTGAAATGGCTCACTTCCTGAACTTGGAGCACAAAAAAGCCTACAGCACCTGGTATTCCCAGGCGGTCTCCCATCCAAGTACTAACGAGGCCCGACACT
Organism: Ambystoma mexicanum; assembly: GCF_040938575.1. Lineage (NCBI taxonomy): Eukaryota > Metazoa > Chordata > Amphibia > Caudata > Ambystomatidae > Ambystoma > Ambystoma mexicanum. The sequence goes on along the minus strand of NW_027182325.1, from coordinate 3,503,847 downwards.
GCTTAGCTTCCGAGATCAGACGAGATCGGACGCATTCAGTGTGGTGTGGCCGTAGGCTCTGGGCCTTGTGAGTTTTGTACTTTTAAGCATCTAGTCGGCTAGACCTTGCAGTTTTGAAAGGCAATTGAGAAATGGCTCACTTCCTGAACTTGGAGTACAAAAAAGCCTACAGCACCTGGTATTCCCAGGCGGTCTCCCATCCAGGTACTAACTAGGCCCGACACTGCTTAGCTTCTGAGATCAGACGAGATCAGGCGCATTCAGTGTGGTGTGGCCGTAGGCTCTGGGCCTAGTGAGTTTTGTACTTTTAAGCATCTAGTCGGCTAGACCTTGCAGTTTTAAAAGGCAATTGAGAAAGGGCTCACTTCCTGAACTTGGAGCACAAAAAAGCCTACAGCACCTGGTATTCCCATGCGGTCTCCCATCCAGGTACTAACTAGGCCTGACACTGCTTAACTTCCGAGATCAGACGAGATCGGGTGCATTTAGTGTGGTGTGGCCGTAGGCTCTAGGAATGCTAAGAATATTACTCTTATGCATTTGCATTTAGTAAGCTAAGCCATGCAGCCACTTGCAACATGATACCACGCTCATTGCTCGATCAGGCTCGATCAGGCGAGATATATAAGACTGGTGGGCCCATTCAGGACTCCTATGTCTGGTAGGATAACTTTAATTCATCCATCCTGTGTCTGTTGCAGGGAGGTGGAGAGAACAATCAACACAATAATGGTTTTCTTTCATGCCTCTTGAAGGACTCAATATTCTCTGTACTGCATTACATGTGAAAGTCGATTTATTACCCATGAACACACTACCTGTATGCTAATTCTATGTAAAAAGGTAGCTCCAGCCCTCATGATGTTGTCCAACATTTCCGCTATAAAACGGGATACAATTATTTTGGAAACATACCAAATTTGAAAAATAATTGAGAAGTTGCGCAATTACTAATCATGGAGCACAAAAAAAGCCTATAGCACCTGGTATTCCCAGGCAGTCTCCCATCCAAGTACTAACTAGGCCCGACCCTGCTTAGCTTCTGAGATCGGGCGCATTCAGTGTGGTGTGGCCGTAGGCTCTGGGGCTAGTGAGTTTTGTACTTTTAAGCATCTAGTCGGCTAGACCTTGCAGTTTTGAAAGGCAATTGTGAAATGGCTCACTTCCTGAACTTGGAGCACAAAAAAGCCTACAGCACCTGGTATTCCCAGGTGGTCTCCCATCCAGGTACTAACTAGGCCCGACACTGCTTAGCTTCTGAGATCAGATGAGATCGGGCGCATTCAGTGTGGTGTGGCCGAAGGCTCTGGGCTTAGTGAGTTTTGTACTTTTAAGCATCTAGTCGGCTAGACCTTGCAGTTTTGAAAGGCAATTGTGAAATGGCTCACTTCCTGAACTTGGAGCACAAAAAAGCCTACAGCACCTGGTATTCCCAGGTGGTCTCCCATCCAGGTACTAACTAGGCCCGACACTGCTTAGCTTCCAAGATCAGACGCAATCAGTGTGGTGTGGCCGTAGGCTCTGGGCCTAGTGAGTTTTGTACTTTTAAGCATCTAGTCAGCTAGACCTTGCAGTTTTGAAAGGCAATTGAGAAATGGCTCACTTCCTGAACTTGGAGCACAAAAAAGCCTACAGCACCTGGTATTCCCAGGCGGTCTCCCATCCAGATACTAACGAGGCCCGACACTGCTTCTTAGCTTCCGAGATCGGGCGCATTCAGTGTGGTGTGGCTGTAGGGTCTGGGCCTTGTGAGTTTTGTACTTTTAAGCATCTAGTCGGCTAGACCTTGCAGTTTTGAAAGGCAATTGAGAAATGGCTCACTTCCTGAACTTGGAGTACAAAAAAGCCTACAGCACCTGGTATTCCCAGGCGGTCTCCCATCCAGGTACTAACTAGGCCCGACCCTGCTTAGCTTCTGAGATCAGACGAGATCAGGCGCATTCAGTGTGGTGTGGCCGTAGGCTCTGGGCCTAGTGAGTTTTGTACTTTTAAGCATCTAGTCGGCTAGACCTTGCAGTTTTGAAAGGCAATTGAGAAAGGGCTCACTTCCTGAACTTGGAGCACAAAAAAGCCTACAGCACCTGGTATTCCCAGGCGGTCTCCCATCCAGGTACTAACTAGGCCTAACACTGCTTAACTTCCGAGATCAGACGAGATCGGGTGCATTCAGTGTGGTGTGGCCGTAGGCTCTAGGAATGCTAAGAATATTACTCTTATGCATTTGCATTTAGTAAGCTAAGCCATGCAGCCACTTGCAACATGATACCACGCTCATCGCTCGATCAGGCTCGATCAGGCGAGATATATAAGACTGGTGGGCCCATTCAGGACTCCTATGTCTGGTAGGATAACTTTAATTCATCCATCCTGTGTCTGTTGCAGGGAGGTGGAGAGAACAATCAACACAATAATGGTTTTCTTTCATGCCTCTTGAAGGACTCAATATTCTCTGTACTGCATTACATGTGAAAGTCGATTTATTACCCATGAACACACTACCTGTATGCTAATTCTATGTAAAAAGGTAGCTCCAGCCCTCATGATGTTGTCCAACATTTCCGCTATAAAACGGGATACAATTATTTTGGAAACATACCAAATTTGAAAAATAATTGAGAAGTTGCGCAATTACTAATCATGGAGCACAAAAAAAGCCTACAGCACCTGGTATTCCCAGGCAGTCTCCCATCCAGGTACTAACTAGGCCCGACCCTGCTTAGTTTCCGAGATCGGGCGCATTCAGTGTGGTGTGGCCGTAGGCTCTGGGCCTAGTGAGTTTGTACTTTTAAGCATCTAGTCGGCTAGACCTTGCAGTTTTGAAAGGGAATTGTGAAATGGCTCACTTCCTGAACTTGGAGCACAAAAAAGCCTACAGCACCTGGTATTCCCAGGTGGTCTCCCATCCAGGTACTAACTAGGCCCAACACTGCTTAGCTTCCGAGATCAGACGAGATCGGGCGCCTTCAGTGTGGTGTGGCCGTAGGCTCTGGGCCTAGTGAGTTTTGTACTTTTAAGCATCTAGTCGGCTAGACCTTGCAGTTTTGAAAGGCAATTGAGAAATGGCTCACTTCCTGAACTTGGAGTACAAAAAAGCCTACAGCACCTGGTATTCCCAGGCGGTCTCCCATCCAGGTACTAACTAGGCCCGACACTGCTTAGCTTCTGAGATCAGACGAGATCAGGCGCATTCAGTGTGGTGTGGCCGTAGGCTCTGGGCCTAGTGAGTTTTGTACTTTTAAGCATCTAGTCGGCTAGACCTTGCAGTTTTGAAAGGAAATTGAGAAAGGGCTCACTTCCTGAACTTGGAGCACAAAAAAGCCTACAGCACCTGGTATTCCCAGGCGGTCTCCCATCCAGGTACTAACTAGGCCTAACACTGCTTAACTTCCGAGATCAGATGAGATCGGGTGCATTCAGTGTGGTGTGGCCGTAGGCTCTAGGAATGCTAAGAATATTACTCTTATGCATTTGCATTTAGTAAGCTAAGCCATGCAGCCACTTGCAACATGATACCACGCTCATCGCTCGATCAGGCTCGATCAGGCGAGATATATAAGACTGGTGGGCCCATTCAGGACTCCTATGTCTGGTAGGATAACTTTAATTCATCCATCCTGTGTCTGTTGCAGGGAGGTGGAGAGAACAATCAACACAATAATGGTTTTCTTTCATGCCTCTTGAAGGACTCAATATTCTCTGTACTGCATTACATGTGAAAGTCGATTTATTACCCATGAACACACTACCTGTATGCTAATTCTATGTAAAAAGGTAGCTCCAGCCCTCATGATGTTGTCCAACATTTCCGCTATAAAACGGGATACAATTATTTTGGAAACATACCAAA
>NW_027182325.1:3487500-3495000 GCF_040938575.1 Ambystoma mexicanum | reverse complement strand
CCAGCCCTCATGATGTTGTCCAACATTTCCGCTATAAAACGGGATACAATTATTTTGGAAACATACCAAATTTGAAAAATAATTGAGAAGTTGCGCAATTACTAATCATGGAGCACAAAAAAGCCTACAGCACCTGGTATTCCCAGGCAGTCTCCCATCCAGGTACTAACTAGGCCCGACCCTGCTTAGCTTCCGAGATCGGGCGCATTCAGTGTGGTGTGGCCGTAGGCTCTGGGCCTAGTGAGTTTTGTACTTTTAAGCATCTAGTCGGCTAGACCTTGCAGTTTTGAAAGGCAATTGTGAAATGGCTCACTTCCTGAACTTGGAGCACAAAAAAGCCTACAGCACCTGGTATTCACAGGTGGTCTCCCATCCAGGTACTAACTAGGCCCGACACTGCTTAGCTTCCGAGATCAGACGAGATCGGGCGCAATCAGTGTGGTGTGGCCGTAGGCTCTGGGCCTAGTGAGTTTTGTACTTTTAAGCATCTAGTCAGCTAGACCTTGCAGTTTTGAAAGGCAATTGAGAAATGGCTCACTTCCTGAACTTGGAGCACAAAAAAGCCTACAGCACCTGGTATTCCCAGGCGGTCTCCCATCCAGGTACTAACGAGGCCCGACACTGCTTAGCTTCCGAGATCAGACGAGATCGGGCGCATTCAGTGTGGTGTGGCCGTAGGCTCTGGGCCTTGTGAGTTTTGTACTTTTAAGCATCTAGTCGGCTAGACCTTGCAGTTTTGAAAGGCAATTGAGAAATGGCTCACTTCCTGAACTTGGAGTACAAAAAAGCCTACAGCACCTGGTATTCCCAGGCGGTCTCCCATCCAGGTACTAACTAGGGCCGACACTGCTTAGCTTCTGAGATCAGACGAGATCAGGCGCATTCAGTGTGGTGTGGCCGTAGGCTCTGGGCCTAGTGAGTTTTGTACTTTTAAGCATCTAGTCGGCTAGACCTTGCAGTTTTGAAAGGCAATTGTGAAATGGCTCACTTCCTGAACTTGGAGCACAAAAAAGCCTACAGCACCTGGTATTCCCAGGTGGTCTCCCATCCAGGTACTAACTAGGCCTGACACTGCTTAGCTTCCGAGATCAGACGAGATCGGGCGCAATCAGTGTGGTGTGGCCGTAGGCTCTGGGCCTAGTGAGTTTTGTACTTTTAAGCATCTAGTCAGCTAGACCTTGCAGTTTTGAAAGGCAATTGAGAAATGGCTCACTTCCTGAACTTGGAGCACAAAAAAGCCTACAGCACCTGGTATTCCCAGGCGGTCTCCCATCCAGGTACTAACGAGGCCCGACACTGCTTAGCTTCCGAGATCAGACGAGGTCGGGCGCATTCAGTGTGGTGTGGCCGTAGGCTCTGGGCCTTGTGAGTTTTGTACTTTTAAGCATCTAGTCGGCTAGACCTTGCAGTTTTGAAAGGCAATTGAGAAATGGCTCACTTCCTGAACTTGGAGTACAAAAAAGCCTACAGCACCTGGTATTCCCAGGCGGTCTCCCATCCAGGTACTAACTAGGCCCGACCCTGCTTAGCTTCCGAGATCGGGCGCATTCAGTGTGGTGTGGCCGTAGGCTCTGGGCCTAGTGAGTTTTGTACTTTTAAGCATCTAGTCGGCTAGACCTTGCAGTTTTGAAAGGCAATTGTGAAATGGCTCACTTCCTGAACTTGGAGCACAAAAAAGCCTACAGCACCTGGTATTCCCAGGCGGTCTCGCATCCAGGTACTAACTAGGCCCAACACTGCTTAGCTTCTGAGATTAGATGAGATCGGGCGCATTCAGTGTGGTGTGGCCGTAGGCTCTGGGCTTAGTGAGTTTTGTACTTTTAAGCATCTAGTCGGCTAGACCTTGCAGTTTTGAAAGGCAATTGTGAAATGGCTCACTTCCTGAACTTGGAGCACAAAAAAGCCTACAGCACCTGGTATTCCCAGGTGGTCTCCCATCCAGGTACTAACTAGGCCCGACACTGCTTAGCTTCCGAGATCAGACGCAATCAGTGTGGTGTGGCCGTAGGCTCTGGGCCTAGTGAGTTTTGTACTTTTAAGCATCTAGTCAGCTAGACCTTGCAGTTTTGAAAGGCAATTGAGGAATGGCTCACTTCCTGAACTTGGAGTACAAAAAAGCCTACAGCACCTGGTATTCCCAGGCAGTCTCCCATCCAGGTACTAACTAGGCCCGACACTGCTTAGCTTCTGAGATCAGACGAGATCAGGCGCATTCAGTGTGGTGTGGCCGTAGGCTCTGGGCCTAGTGAGTTTTGTACTTTTAAGCATCTAGTCGGCTAGACCTTGCAGTTTTGAAAGGCAATTGAGAAAGGGCTCACTTCCTGAACTTGGAGCACAAAAAAGCCTACAGCACCTGGTATTCCCAGGCGGTCTCCCATCCAGGTACTAACTAGGCCTAACACTGCTTAACTTCCGAGATCAGACGAGATCGGGTGCATTCAGTGTGGTGTGGCCGTAGGCTCTAGGAATGCTAAGAATATTACTCTTATGCATTTGCATTTAGTAAGCTAAGCCATGCAGCCACTTGCAACATGATACCACGCTCATCGCTCGATCAGGCTCGATCAGGCGAGATATATAAGACTGGTGGGCCCATTCAGGACTCCTATGTCTGGTAGGATAACTTTAATTCATCCATCCTGTGTCTGTTGCAGGGAGGTGGAGAGAACAATCAACACAATAATGGTTTTCTTTCATGCCTCTTGAAGGACTCAATATTCTCTGTACTGCATTACATGTGAAAGTCGATTTATTACCCATGAACACACTACCTGTATGCTAATTCTATGTAAAAAGGTAGCTCCAGCCCTCATGATGTTGTCCAACATTTCCGCTATAAAACGGGATACAATTATTTTGGAAACATACCAAATTTGAAAAATAATTGAGAAGTTGCGCAATTACTAATCATGGAGCACAAAAAAAGCCTACAGCACCTGGTATTCCCAGGCAGTCTCCCATCCAGGTACTAACTAGGCCCGACCCTGCTTAGCTTCCGAGATCGGGCGCATTCAGTGTGGTGTGGCCGTAGGCTCTGGGCCTTGTGAGTTTGTACTTTTAAGCATCTAGTCGGCTAGACCTTGCAGTTTTGAAAGGCAATTGTGAAATGGCTCACTTCCTGAACTTGGAGCACAAAAAAGCCTACAGCACCTGGTATTCCCAGGTGGTCTCCCATCCAGGTACTAACTAGGCCCGACACTGCTTAGCTTCCGAGATCAGACCAGATCAGGCGCAATCAGTGTGGTGTGGCCGTAGGCTCTGGGCCTTGTGAGTTTTGTACTTTTAAGCATCTAGTCAGCTCGACCTTGCAGTTTTGAAAGGCAATTGAGAACTGGCTCACTTCCTGAACTTGGAGCACAAAAAAGCCTACAGCACCTGGTATTCCCAGGTGGTCTCCCATCCAAGTACTAACGAGGCCCGACACTGCTTAGCTTCCGAGATCAGACGAGATCGGACGCATTCAGTGTGGTGTGGCCGTAGGCTCTGGGCCTTGTGAGTTTTGTACTTTTAAGCATCTAGTCGGCTAGACCTTGCAGTTTTGAAAGGCAATTGAGAAATGGCTCACTTCCTGAACTTGGAGTACAAAAAAGCCTACAGCACCTGGTATTCCCAGGCGGTCTCCCATCCAGGTACTAACTAGGCCCGACACTGCTTAGCTTCTGAGATCAGACGAGATCAGGCGCATTCAGTGTGGTGTGGCCGTAGGCTCTGGGCCTAGTGAGTTTTGTACTTTTAAGCATCTAGTCGGCTAGACCTTGCAGTTTTAAAAGGCAATTGAGAAAGGGCTCACTTCCTGAACTTGGAGCACAAAAAAGCCTACAGCACCTGGTATTCCCAGGCAGTCTCCCATCCAGGTACTAACTAGGCCTGACACTGCTTAACTTCCGAGATCAGACGAGATCGGGTGCATTCAGTGTGGTGTGGCCGTAGGCTCTAGGAATGCTAAGAATATTACTCTTATGCATTTGCATTTAGTAAGCTAAGCCATGCAGCCACTTGCAACATGATACCACGCTCATCGCTCGATCAGGCGAGATATATAAGACTGGTGGGCCCATTCAGGACTCCTATGTCTGGTAGGATAACTTTAATTCATCCATCCTGTGTCTGTTGCAGACACAGAGAGAGAACAATCAACACAATAATGGTTTTCTTTCATGCCTCTTGAAGGACTCAATATTCTCTGTACTGCATTACATGTGAAAGTCGATTTATTACCCATGAACACACTACCTGTATGCTAATTCTATGTAAAAAGGTAGCTCCAGCCCTCATGATGTTGTCCAACATTTCCGCTATAAAACGGGATACAATTATTTTGGAAACATACCAAATTTGAAAAATAATTGAGAAGTTGCGCAATTACTAATCATGGAGCACAAAAAAGCCTACAGCACCTGGTATTCCCAGGCAGTCTCCCATCCAGGTACTAACTAGGCCCGACCCTGCTTAGCTTCCGAGATCGGGCGCATTCAGTGTGGTGTGGCCGTAGGCTCCGGGCCTAGTGAGTTTTGTACTTTTAAGCATCTAGTCGGCTAGACCTTGCAGTTTTGAAAGGCAATTGTGAAATGGCTCACTTCCTGAACTTGGAGCACAAAAAAGCCTACAGCACCTGGTATTCCCAGGTGGTCTCCCATCCAGGTACTAACTAGGCCCGACACTGCTTAGCTTCCGAGATCAGACGAGATCGGGCGCAATCAGTGTGGTGTGGCCGTAGGCTCTGGGCCTAGTGAGTTTTGTACTTTTAAGCATCTAGTCAGCTAGACCTTGCAGTTTTGAAAGGCAATTGAGAAATGGCTCACTTCCTGAACTTGGAGCACAAAAAAGCCTACAGCACCTGGTATTCCCAGGCGGTCTCCCATCCAGGTACTAACGAGGCCCGACACTGCTTAGCTTCCGAGATCAGACGAGATCGGGCGCATTCAGTGTGGTGTGGCCGTAGGCTCTGGGCCTTGTGAGTTTTGTACTTTTAAGCATCTAGTCGGCTAGACCTTGCAGTTTTGAAAGGCAATTGAGAAATGGCTCACTTCCTGAACTTGGAGTACAAAAAAGCCTACAGCACCTGGTATTCCCAGGCGGTCTCCCATCCAGGTACTAACTAGGCCCGACACTGCTTAGCTTCTGAGATCAGACGAGATCAGGCGCATTCAGTGTGGTGTGGCCGTAGGCTCTGGGCCTAGTGAGTTTTGTACTTTTAAGCATCTAGTCGGCTAGACCTTGCAGTTTTGAAAGGCAATTGTGAAATGGCTCACTTCCTGAACTTGGAGCACAAAAAAGCCTACAGCACCTGGTATTCCCAGGTGGTCTCCCATCCAGGTTCTAACTAGGCCTGACACTGCTTAGCTTCCGAGATCAGACGAGATCGGGCGCAATCAGTGTGGTGTGGCCGTAGGCTCTGGGCCTAGTGAGTTTTGTACTTTTAAGCATCTAGTCAGCTAGACCTTGCAGTTTTGAAAGGCAATTAAGAAATGGCTCACTTCCTGAACTTGGAGCACAAAAAAGCCTACAGCACCTGGTATTCCCAGGCGGTCTCCCATCCAGGTACTAACGAGGCCCGACACTGCTTAGCTTCCGAGATCAGACGAGATCGGGCGCATTCAGTGTGGTGTGGCCGTAGGCTCTGGGCCTTGTGAGTTTTGTACTTTTAAGCATCTAGTCGGCTAGACCTTGCAGTTTTGAAAGGCAATTGAGAAATGGCTCACTTCCTGAACTTGGAGTACAAAAAAGCCTACAGCACCTGGTATTCCCAGACGGTCTCCCATCCAGGTACTAACTAGGCCCGACCCTGCTTAGCTTCCGAGATCGGGCGCATTCAGTGTGGTGTGGCCGTAGGCTCTGGGCCTAGTGAGTTTTGTACTTTTAAGCATCTAGTCGGCTAGACCTTGCAGTTTTGAAAGGCAATTGTGAAATGGCTCACTTCCTGAACTTGGAGCACAAAAAAGCCTACAGCACCTGGTATTCCCAGGCGGTCTCCCATCCAGGTACTAACTAGGCCCGACACTGCTTAGCTTCTGAGATCAGATGAGATCGGGCGCATTCAGTGTGGTGTGGCCGTAGGCTCTGGGCTTAGTGAGTTTTGTACTTTTAAGCATCTAGTCGGCTAGACCTTGCAGTTTTGAAAGGCAATTGTGAAATGGCTCACTTCCTGAACTTGGAGCACAAAAAAGCCTACAGCACCTGGTATTCCCAGGTGGTCTCCCATCCAGGTACTAACTAGGCCCGACACTGCTTAGCTTCCGAGATCAGACGCAATCAGTGTGGTGTGGCCGTAGGCTCTGGGCCTAGTGAGTTTTGTACTTTTAAGCATCTAGTCAGCTAGACCTTGCAGTTTTGAAAGGCAATTGAGAAATGGCTCACTTCCTGAACTTGGAGCACAAAAAAGCCTACAGCACCTGGTATTCCCAGGCGGTCTCCCATGTAGGTACTAACGAGGCCCGACACTGCTTAGCTTCCGAGATCAGACGAGATCGGGCGCATTCAGTGTGGTGTGGCCGTAGGCTCTGGGCCTTGTGAGTTTTGTACTTTTAAGCATCTAGTCAGCTAGACCTTGCAGTTTTGAAAGGCAATTGAGGAATGGCTCACTTCCTGAACTTGGAGTACAAAAAAGCCTACAGCACCTGGTATTCCCAGGCAGTCTCCCATCCAGGTACTAACTAGGCCCGACACTGCTTAGCTTCTGAGATCAGACGAGATCAGGCGCATTCAGTGTGGTGTGGCCGTAGGCTCTGGGCCTAGTGAGTTTTGTACTTTTAAGCATCTAGTCGGCTAGACCTTGCAGTTTTGAAAGGCAATTGAGAAAGGGCTCACTTCCTGAACTTGGAGCACAAAAAAGCCTACAGCACCTGGTATTCCCAGGCGGTCTCCCATCCAGGTACTAACTAGGCCTAACACTGCTTAACTTCCGAGATCAGACGAGATCGGGTGCATTCAGTGTGGTGTGGCCGTAGGCTCTAGGAATGCTAAGAATATTACTCTTATGCATTTGCATTTAGTAAGCTAAGCCATGCAGCCACTTGCAACATGATACCACGCTCATCGCTCGATCAGGCTCGATCAGACGAGATATATAAGACTGGTGGGCCCATTCAGGACTCCTATGTCTGGTAGGATAACTTTAATTCATCCATCCTGTGTCTGTTGCAGGGAGGTGGAGAGAACAATCAACATAATAATGGTTTTCTTTCATGCCTCTTGAAGGACTCAATATTCTCTGTACTGCATTACATGTGAAAGTCGATTTATTACCCATTAACACACTACCTGTATGCTAATTCTATGTAAAAAGCTAGCTCCAGCCCTCATGATGTTGTCCAACATTTCCGCTATAAAACGGGATACAATTATTTTGGAAACATACCAAATTTGAAAAATAATTGAGAAGTTGCGCAATTACTAATCATGGAGCACAAAAAAGCCTACAGCACCTGGTATTCCCAGGCAGTCTCCCATCCAGGTACTAACTAGGCCCGACCCTGCTTAGCTTCCGAGATCGGGCGCATT
>NW_027182325.1:3470000-3482500 GCF_040938575.1 Ambystoma mexicanum | reverse complement strand
TACTTTTAAGCATCTAGTCGGCTAGACCTTGCAGTTTTGAAAGGCAATTGTGAAATGGCTCACTTCCTGAACTTGGAGCACAAAAAAGCCTACAGCACCTGGTATTCCCAGGCGGTCTCCCATCCAGGTACTAACTAGGCCTGACACTGCTTAACTTCCGAGATCAGACGAGATCGGGTGCATTCAGTGTGGTGTGGCCGTAGGCTCTAGGAATACTAAGAATATTACTCTTATGCATTTGCATTTAGTAAGCTAAGCCATGCAGCCACTTGCAACATGATACCACGCTCATCGCTCGATCAGGCGAGATATATAAGACTGGTGGGCCCATTCAGGACTCCTATGTCTGGTAGGATAACTTTAATTCATCCATCCTGTGTCTGTTGCAGGGAGGTGGAGAGAACAATCAACACAATAATGGTTTTCTTTCATGCCTCTTGAAGGACTCAATATTCTCTGTACTGCATTACATGTGAAAGTCGATTTATTACCCATGAACACACTACCTGTATGCTAATTCTATGTAAAAAGGTAGCTCCAGCCCTCATGATGTTGTCCAACATTTCCGCTATAAAACGGGATACAATTATTTTGGAAACATACCAAATTTGAAAAATAATTGAGAAGTTGCGCAATTACTAATCATGGAGCACAAAAAAAGCCTACAGCACCTGGTATTCCCAGGCAGTCTCCCATCCAGGTACTAACTAGGCCTGACCCTGCTTAGCTTCTGAGATCGGGCGCATTCAGTGTGGTGTGGCCGTAGCCTCTGGGCCTAGTGAGTTTGTACTTTTAAGCATCTAGTCGGCTAGACCTTGCAGTTTTGAAAGGCAATTGTGAAATGGCTCACTTCCTGAACTTGGAGCACAAAAAAGCCTACAGCACCTGGTATTCCCAGGTGGTCTCCCATCCAGGTACTAACTAGGCCCGACACTGCTTAGCTTCCGAGATCAGGCGCATTCAGTGTGGTGTGGCCGTAGGCTCAGGGCCTAGTGAGTTTTGTACTTTTAAGCATCTAGTCGGCTAGACCTTGCAGTTTTGAAAGGCAATTGAGAAATGGCTCACTTCCTGAACTTGGAGTACAAAAAAGCCTACAGCACCTGGTATTCCCAGGCGGTCTCCCATCCAGGTACTAACTAGGCCCGACACTGCTTAGCTTCTGAGATCAGACGAGATCAGGCGCATTCAGTGTGGTGTGGCCGTAGGCTCTGGGCCTAGTGAGTTTTGTACTTTTAAGCATCTAGTCGGCTAGACCTTGCAGTTTTAAAAGGCAATTGAGAAAGGGCTCACTTCCTGAACTTGGAGCACAAAAAAGCCTACAGCACCTGGTATTCCCAGGCGGTCTCCCATCCAGGTACTAACTAGGCCTGACACTGCTTAACTTCCGAGATCAGACGAGATCGGGTGCATTCAGTGTGGTGTGGCCGTAGGCTCTAGGAATGCTAAGAATATTACTCTTATGCATTTGCATTTAGTAAGCTAAGCCATGCAGCCACTTGCAACATGATACCACGCTCATCGCTCGATCAGGCTCGATCAGGCGAGATATATAAGACTGGTGGGCCCATTCAGGACTCCTATGTCTGGTAGGATAACTTTAATTCATCCATCCTGTGTCTGTTGCAGGGAGGTGGAGAGAACAATCAACACAATAATGGTTTTCTTTCATGCCTCTTGAAGGACTCAATATTCTCTGTACTGCATTACATGTGAAAGTCGATTTATTACCCATGAACACACTACCTGTATGCTAATTCTATGTAAAAAGGTAGCTCCAGCCCTCATGATGTTGTCCAACATTTCCGCTATAAAACGGGATACAATTATTTTGGAAACATACCAAATTTGAAAAATAATTGAGAAGTTGCGCAATTACTAATCATGGAGCACAAAAAAGCCTACAGCACCTGGTATTCCCAGGCAGTCTCCCATCTAGGTACTAACTAGGCCCGACCCTGCTTAGCTTCCGAGATCGGGCGCATTCAGTGTGGTGTGGCCGTAGGCTCTGGGCCTAGTGAGTTTTGTACTTTTAAGCATCTAGTCGGCTAGACCTTGCAGTTTTGAAAGGCAATTGTGAAATGGCTCACTTCCTGAACTTGGAGCACAAAAAAGCCTACAGCACCTGGTATTCCCAGGTGGTCTCCCATCCAGGTACTAACTAGGCCCGACACTGCTTAGCTTCCGAGATCAGACGAGATCAGGCGCAATCAGTGTGGTGTGGCCGTAGGCTCTGGGCCTAGTGAGTTTTGTACTTTTAAGCATCTAGTCAGCTAGACCTTGCAGTTTTGAAAGGCAATTGAGAAATGGCTCACTTCCTGAACTTGGAGCACAAAAAAGCCTACAGCACCTGGTATTCCCAGGCGGTCTCCCATCCAGGTACTAACGAGGCCCGACACTGCTTAGCTTCCGAGATCAGACGAGATCAGGCGCATTCAGTGTGGTGTGGCCGTAGGCTCTGGGCCTTGTGAGTTTTGTACTTTTAAGCATCTAGTCGGCTAGACCTTGCAGTTTTGAAAGGCAATTGAGAAATGGCTCACTTCCTGAACTTGGAGTACAAAAAAGCCTACAGCACCTGGTATTCCCAGGCGGTCTCCCATCCAGGTACTAACTAGGCCCGACCCTGCTTAGCTTCTGAGATCAGACGAGATCAGGCGCATTCAGTGTGGTGTGGCCGTAGGCTCTGGGCCTAGTGAGTTTTGTACTTTTAAGCATCTAGTCGGCTAGACCTTGCAGTTTTGAAAGGCAATTGAGAAAGGGCTCACTTCCTGAACTTGGAGCACAAAAAAGCCTACAGCACCTGGTATTCCCAGGCGGTCTCCCATCCAGGTACTAACTAGGCCTAACACTGCTTAACTTCCGAGATCAGACGAGATCGGGTGCATTCAGTGTGGTGTGGCCGTAGGCTCTAGGAATGCTAAGAATATTACTCTTATGCATTTGCATTTAGTAAGCTAAGCCATGCAGCCACTTGCAACATGATACCACGCTCATCGCTCGATCAGGCTCGATCAGGCGAGATATATAAGACTGGTGGGCCCATTCAGGACTCCTATGTCTGGTAGGATAACTTTAATTCATCCATCCTGTGTCTGTTGCAGGGAGGTGGAGAGAACAATCAACACAATAATGGTTTTCTTTCATGCCTCTTGAAGGACTCAATATTCTCTGTACTGCATTACATGTGAAAGTCGATTTATTACCCATGAACACACTACCTGTATGCTAATTCTATGTAAAAAGGTAGCTCCAGCCCTCATGATGTTGTCCAACATTTCCGCTATAAAACGGGATACAATTATTTTGGAAACATACCAAATTTGAAAAATAATTGAGAAGTTGCGCAATTACTAATCATGGAGCACAAAAAAGCCTACAGCACCTGGTATTCCCAGGCAGTCTCCCATCCAGGTACTAACTAGGCCCGACCCTGCTTAGCTTCCGAGATCGGGCGCATTCAGTGTGGTGTGGCCGTAGGCTCTGGGCCTAGTGAGTTTTGTACTTTTAAGCATCTAGTCGGCTAGACCTTGCAGTTTTGAAAGGCAATTGTGAAATGGCTCACTTCCTGAACTTGGAGCACAAAAAAGCCTTCAGCACCTGGTATTCCCAGGTGGTCTCCCATCCAGGTACTAACTAGGCCCGACACTGCTTAGCTTCCGAGATCAGACTAGATCGGGCGCAATCAGTGTGGTGTGGCCGTAGGCTCTGGGCCTTGTAAGTTTTGTACTTTTAAGCATCTAGTCAGCTAGACCTTGCAGTTTTGAAAGGCAATTGAGAAATGGCTCACTTCCTGAACTTGGAGCACAAAAAAGCCTACAGCACCTGGTATTCCCAGGCGGTCTCCCATCCAAGTACTAACGAGGCCCGACACTGCTTAGCTTCCGAGATCAGACGAGATCGGACGCATTCAGTGTGGTGTGGCCGTAGGCTCTGGGCCTTGTGAGTTTTGTACTTTTAAGCATCTAGTCGGCTAGACCTTGCAGTTTTGAAAGGCAATTGAGAAATGGCTCACTTCCTGAACTTGGAGTACAAAAAAGCCTACAGCACCTGGTATTCCCAGGCGGTCTCCCATCCAGGTACTAACTAGGCCTGACACTGCTTAACTTCCGAGATCAGACGAGATCGGGTGCATTCAGTGTGGTGTGGCCGTAGGCTCTAGGAATGCTAAGAATATTACTCTTATGCATTTGCATTTAGTAAGCTAAGCCATGCAGCCACTTGCAACATGATACCACGCTCATCGCTCGATCAGGCTCGATCAGGCGAGATATATAAGACTGGTGGGCCCATTCAGGACTCCTATGTCTGGTAGGATAACTTTAATTCATCCATCCTGTGTCTGTTGCAGGGAGGTGGAGAGAACAATCAACACAATAATGGTTTTCTTTCATGCCTCTTGAAGGACTCAATATTCTCTGTACTGCATTACATGTGAAAGTCGATTTATTACCCATGAACACACTACCTGTATGCTAATTCTATGTAAAAAGGTAGCTCCAGCCCTCATGATGTTGTCCAACATTTCCGCTATAAAACGGGATACAATTATTTTGGAAACATACCAAATTTGAAAAATAATTGAGAAGTTGCGCAATTACTAATCATGGAGCACAAAAAAAGCCTACAGCACCTGGTATTCCCAGGCAGTCTCCCATCCAAGTACTAACTAGGCCCGACCCTGCTTAGCTTCTGAGATCGGGCGCATTCAGTGTGGTGTGGCCGTAGGCTCTGGGCCTAGTGAGTTTTGTACTTTTAAGCATCTAGTCGGCTAGACCTTGCAGTTTTGAAAGGCAATTGTGAAATGGCTCACTTCCTGAACTTGGAGCACAAAAAAGCCTACAGCACCTGGTATTCCCAGGCGGTCTCCTATCCAGGTACTAACTAGGCCCGACACTGCTTAGCTTCTGAGATCAGATGAGATCGGGCGCATTCAGTGTGGTGTGGCCGTAGGCTCTGGGCTTAGTGAGTTTTGTACTTTTAAGCATCTAGTCGGCTAGACCTTGCAGTTTTGAAAGGCAATTGTGAAATGGCTCACTTCCTGAACTTGGAGCACAAAAAAGCCTACAGCACCTGGTATTCCCAGGTGGTCTCCCATCCAGGTACTAACTAGGCCCGACACTGCTTAGCTTCTGAGATCAGATGAGATCGGGCGCATTCAGTGTGGTGTGGCCGTAGGCTCTGGGCTTAGTGAGTTTTGTACTTTTAAGCATCTAGTCGGCTAGACCTTGCAGTTTTAAAAGGCAATTGTGAAATGGCTCACTTCCTGAACTTGGAGCACAAAAAAGCCTACAGCACCTGGTATTCCCAGGTGGTCTCCCATCCAGGTACTAACTAGGCCCGACACTGCTTAGCTTCCGAGATCAGACGCAATCAGTGTGGTGTGGCCGTAGGCTCTGGGCCTAGTGAGTTTTGTACTTTTAAGCATCTAGTCAGCTAGACCTTGCAGTTTTGAAAGGCAATTGAGAAATGGCTCACTTCCTGAACTTGGAGCACAAAAAAGCCTACAGCACCTGGTATTCCCAGGCAGTCTCCCATCCAGGTACTAACTAGGCCCGACCCTGCTTAGCTTCCGAGATCGGGCGCATTCAGTGTGGTGTGGCCGTAGGCTCTGGGCCTAGTGAGTTTGTACTTTTAAGCATCTAGTCGGCTAGACCTTGCAGTTTTGAAAGGCAATTGTGAAATGGCTCACTTCCTGAACTTGGAGCACAAAAAAAGCCTACAGCACCTGGTATTCCCAGGTGGTCTCCCATCCAGGTACTAACTAGGCACGACACTGCTTAGCTTCTGAGATCAGACGAGATCAGGCGCATTCAGTGTGGTGTGGCCGTAGGCTCTGGGCCTAGTGATTTTTGTACTTTTAAGCATCTAGTCGGCTAGACCTTGCAGTTTTAAAAGGCAATTGAGAAAGGGCTCACTTCCTGAACTTGGAGCACAAAAAAGCCTACAGCACCTGGTATTCCCAGGCGGTCTCCCATCCAGGTACTAACTAGGCCTGACACTGCTTAACTTCCAAGATCAGACGAGATCGGGTGCATTCAGTGTGGTGTGGCCGTAGGCTCTAGGAATGCTAAGAATATTACTCTTATGCATTTGCATTTAGTAAGCTAAGCCATGCAGCCACTTGCAACATGATACCACGCTCATCGCTCGATCAGGCTCGATCAGGCGAGATATATAAGACTGGTGGGACCATTCAGGACTCCTATGTCTGGTAGGATAACTTTAATTCATCCATCCTGTGTCTGTTGCAGGGAGGTGGAGAGAACAATCAACACAATAATGGTTTTCTTTCATGCCTCTTGAAGGACTCAATATTCTCTGTACTGCATTACATGTGAAAGTCGATTTATTACCCATGAACACACTACCTGTAAGCTAATTCAATGTAAAAAGGTAGCTCCAGCCCTCATGATGTTGTCCAACATTTCCGCTATAAAACGGGATACAATTATTTTGGAAACATACCAAATTTGAAAAATAATTGAGAAGTTGCGCAATTACTAATCATGGAGCACAAAAAAGCCTACAGCACCTGGTATTACCAGGCAGTCTCCCATCCAGGTACTAACTAGGCCCGACCCTGCTTAGCTTCCGAGATCGGGCGCATTCAGTGTGGTGTGGCCGTAGGCTCTGGGCCTAGTGAGTTTTGTACTTTTAAGCATCTAGTCGGCTAGACCTTGCAGTTTTGAAAGGCAATTGTGAAATGGCTCACTTCCTGAACTTGGAGCACAAAAAAGCCTACAGCACCTGGTATTCCCAGGTGGTCTCCCATCCAGGTACTAACTAGGCCCAACACTGCTTAGCTTCCGAGATCAGACGAGATCGGGCGCAATCAGTGTGGTGTGGCCGTAGGCTCTAGGCCTAGTGAGTTTTGTACTTTTAAGCATCTAGTCAGCTAGACCTTGCAGTTTTGAAAGGCAATTGAGAAATGGCTCACTTCCTGAACTTGGAGCACAAAAAAGCCTACAGCACCTGGTATTCCCAGGCGGTCTCCCATCCAGGTACTAACGAGGCCCGACACTGCTTAGCTTCCGAGATCAGACGAGATCGGGCGCATTCAGTGTGGTGTGGCCGTAGGCTCTGGGCCTTGTGAGTTTTGTACTTTTAAGCATCTAGTCGGCTAGACCTTGCAGTTTTGAAAGGCAATTGAGAAATGGCTCACTTCCTGAACTTGGAGTACAAAAAAGCCTACAGCACCTGGTATTCCCAGGCGGTCTCCCATCCAGGTACTAACTAGGCCCGACACTGCTTAGCTTCTGAGATCAGACGAGATCAGGCGCATTCAGTGTGGTGTGGCCGTAGGCTCTGGGCCTAGTGAGTTTTGTACTTTTAAGCATCTAGTCGGCTAGACCTTGCAGTTTTGAAACGCAATTGTGAAATGGCTCACTTCCTGAACTTGGAGCACAAAAAAGCCTACAGCACCTGGTATTCCCAGGTGGTCTCCCATCCAGGTACTAACTAGGCCTGACACTGCTTAGCTTCTGAGATCAGACGAGATCGGGCGCAATCAGTGTGGTGTGGTCGTAGGCTCTGGGCCTAGTGAGTTTTGTACTTTTAAGCATCTAGTCAGCTAGACCTTGCAGTTTTGAAAGGCAATTGAGAAATGGCTCACTTCCTGAACTTGGAGCACAAAAAAGCCTACAGCACCTGGTATTCCCAGGCGGTCTCCCATCCAGGTACTAACGAGGCCCGACACTGCTTAGCTTCCGAGATCAGACGAGATCGGGCGCATTCAGTGTGGTGTGGCCGTAGGCTCTGGGCCTTGTGAGTTTTGTACTTTTAAGCATCTAGTCGGCTAGACCTTGCAGTTTTGAAAGGCAATTGAGAAATGGCTCACTTCCTGAACTTGGAGTACAAAAAAGCCTACAGCACCTGGTATTCCCAGGCGGTCTCCCATCCAGGTACTAACTAGGCCCGACCCTGCTTAGCTTCCGAGATCGGGCGCATTCAGTGTGGTGTGGCCGTAGGCTCTGGGCCTATTGAGTTTTGTACTTTTAAGCATCTAGTCGGCTAGACCTTGCAGTTTTGAAAGGCAATTGTGAAATGGCTCACTTCCTGAACTTGGAGCACAAAAAAGCCTACAGCACCTGGTATTCCCAGGCGGTCTCCCATCCAGGTACTAACTAGGCCCGACACTGCTTAGCTTCTGAGATCAGATGAGATCGGTCGCATTCAGTGTGGTGTGGCCGTAGGCTCTGGGCTTAGTGAGTTTTGTACTTTTAAGCATCTAGTCGGCTAGACCTTGCAGTTTTGAAAGGCAATTGTGAAATGGCTCACTTCCTGAACTTGGAGCACAAAAAAGCCTACAGCACCTGGTATTCCCAGGTGGTCTCCCATCCAGGTACTAACTAGGCCTGACACTGCTTAGCTTCCGAGATCAGATGCAATCAGTGTGGTGTGGCCGTAGGCTCTGGGCCTAGTGAGTTTTGTACTTTTAAGCATCTAGTCAGCTAGACCTTGCAGTTTTGAAAGGCAATTGAGAAATGGCTCACTTCCTGAACTTGGAGCACAAAAAAGCCTACAGCACCTGGTATTCCCAGGCGGTCTCCCATCTAGGTACTAACGAGGCCCGACACTGCTTAGCTTCCGAGATCAGACGAGATCGGGCGCATTCAGTGTGGTGTGGCCGTAGGCTCTGGGACTTGTGAGTTTTGTACTTTTAAGCATCTAGTCGGCTAGACCTTGCAGTTTTGAAAGGCAATTGAGGAATGGCTTACTTCCTGAACTTGGAGTACAAAAAAGCCTACAGCACCTGGTATTCCCAGGCAGTCTCCCATCCAGGTACTAACTAGGCCCGACACTGCTTAGTTTCTGAGATCAGACGAATTCAGTGTGGTGTGGCCGTAGGCTCTGGGCCTAGTGAGTTTTGTACTTTTAAGCATCTAGTCGGCTAGACCTTGCAGTTTTGAAAGGCAATTGAGAAAGGGCTCACTTCCTGAACTTGGAGCACAAAAAAGCCTACAGCACCTGGTATTCCCAGGCGGTCTCCCATCCAGGTACTAACTAGGCCTAACACTGCTTAACTTCCGAGATCAGACGAGATCGGGTGCATTCAGTGTGGTGTGGCCGTAGGCTCTAGGAATGCTAAGAATATTACTCTTATGCATTTGCATTTAGTAAGCTAAGCCATGCAGCCACTTGCAACATGATACCACGCTCATCGCTCGATCAGGCTCGATCAGGCGAGATATATAAGACTGGTGGGCCCATTCAGGACTCCTATGTCTGGTAGGATAACTTTAATTCATCCATCCTGTGTCTGTTGCAGGGAGGTGGAGAGAACAATCAACACAATAATGGTTTTCTTTCATGCCTCTTGAAGGACTCAATATTCTCTGTACTGCATTACATGTGAAAGTCGATTTATTACCCATTAACACACTACCTGTATGCTAATTCTATGTAAAAAGGTAGCTCCAGCCCTCATGATGTTGTCCAACATTTCCGCTATAAAACGGGATACAATTATTTTGGAAACATACCAAATTTGAAAAATAATTGAGAAGTTGCGCAATTACTAATCATGGAGCACAAAAAAGCCTACAGCACCTGGTATTCCCAGGCAGTCTCCCATCCAGGTACTAACTAGGCCCGACCCTGCTTAGCTTCCGAGATCGGGCGCATTCAGTGTGGTGTGGCCGTAGGCTCTGGGCCTAGTGAGTTTTGTACTTTTAAGCATCTAGTCGGCTAGACCTTGCAGTTTTGAAAGGCAATTGTGAAATGGCTCACTTCCTGAACTTGGAGCACAAAAAAGCCTACAGCACCTGGTATTCCCAGGTGGTCTCCCATCCAGGTACTAACTAGGCCCGACACTGCTTAGCTTCCGAGATCAGACTAGATCGGGCGCAATCAGTGTGGTGTGGCCGTAGGCTCTGGGCCTTGTGAGTTTTGTACTTTTAAGCATCTAGTCAGCTAGACCTTGCAGTTTTGAAAGGCAATTGAGAAATGGCTCACTTCCTGAACTTGGAGCACAAAAAAGCCTACAGCACCTGGTATTCCCAGGCGGTCTCCCATCCAAGTACTAACGAGGCCCGACACTGCTTAGCTTCCGAGATCAGACGAGATCGGACGCATTCAGTGTGGTGTGGCCGTAGGCTCTGGGCCTTGTGAGTTTTGTACTTTTAAGCATCTAGTCGGCTAGACCTTGCAGTTTTGAAAGGCAATTGAGAAATGGCTCACTTCCTGAACTTGGAGTACAAAAAAGCCTACAGCACCTGGTATTCCCAGGCGGTCTCCCATCCAGGTACTAACTAGGCCTGACACTGCTTAACTTCCGAGATCAGACGAGATCGGGTGCATTCAGTGTGGTGTGGCCGTAGGCTCTAGGAATGCTAAGAATATTACTCTTATGCATTTGCATTTAGTAAGCTAAGCCATGCAGCCACTTGCAACATGATACCACGCTCATCGCTCGATCAGGCTCGATCAGGCGAGATATATAAGACTGGTGGGCCCATTCAGGACTCCTATGTCTGGTAGGATAACTTTAATTCATCCATCCTGTGTCTGTTGCAGGGAGGTGGAGAGAACAATCAACACAATAATGGTTTTCTTTCATGCCTCTTGAAGGACTCAATATTCTCTGTACTGCATTACATGTGAAAGTCGATTTATTACCCATGAACACACTACCTGTATGCTAATTCTATGTAAAAAGGTAGCTTCAGCCCTCATGATGTTGTCCAACATTTCCGCTATAAAACGGGATACAATTATTTTGGAAACATACCAAATTTGAAAAATAATTGAGAAGTTGCGCAATTACTAATCATGGAGCACAAAAAAGCCTACAGCACCTGGTATTCCCAGGCAGTCTCCCATCCAGGTACTAACTAGGCCCGACCCTGCTTAGCTTCCGAGATCGGGCGCATTCAGTGTGGTGTGGCCGTAGGCTCTGGGCCTAGTGAGTTTTGTACTTTTAAGCATCTAGTCGGCTAGACCTTGCAGTTTTGAAAGGCAATTGTGAAATGGCTCACTTCCTGAACTTGGAGCACAAAAAAGCCTACAGCACCTGGTATTCCCAGGTGGTCTCCCATCCAGGTACTAACTAGGCCGGACACTGCTTAGCTTCCGAGATCAGACGAGATCGGGCGCAATCAGTGTGGTGTGGCCGTAGGCTCTGGGTCTAGTGAGTTTTGTACTTTTAAGCATCTAGTCAGCTAGACCTTGCAGTTTTGAAAGGCAATTGAGAAATGGCTCACTTCCTGAACTTGGAGCACAAAAAAGCCTACAGCACCTGGTATTCCCAGGCGGTCTCCCATCCAGGTACTAACGAGGCCCGACACTGCTTAGCTTCCGAGATCAGACGAGATCGGGCGCATTCAGTGTGGTGTGGCCGTAGGCTCTGGTTCTTGTGAGTTTTGTACTTTTAAGCATCTAGTCGGCTAGACCTTGCAGTTTTGAAAGGCAATTGAGAAATGGCTCACTTCCTGAACTTGGAGTACAAAAAAGCCTACAGCACCTGGTATTCCCAGGCGGTCTCCCATCCAGGTACTAACGAGGCCCGACACTGCTTAGCTTCCGAGATCAGACGAGATCAGGCGCATTCAGTGTGGTGTGGCCGTAGGCTCTTTGGCCTTGTGAGTTTTGTACTTTTAAGCATCTAGTCGGCTAGACCTTGCAGTTTTGAAAGGCAATTGAGAAATGGCTCACTTCCTGAACTTGGAGTACAAAAAAGCCTACAGCACCTGGTATTCCCAGGCGGTCTCCCATCCAGGTACTAACTAGGCCCGACACTGCTTAGCTTCTGAGATCAGACGAGATCAGGCGCATTCAGTGTGGTGTGGCCGTAGGCTCTGGGCCTAGTGAGTTTTGTACTTTTAAGCATCTAGTCGGCTAGACCTTGCAGTTTTAAAAGGCAATTGAGAAAGGGCTCACTTCCTGAACTTGGAGCACAAAAAAGCCTACAGCACCTGGTATTCCCAGGCGGTCTCCCATCCAGGTACTAACTAGGCCTGACACTGCTTAACTTCCGAGATCAGACGAGATTGGGTGCATTCAGTGTGGTGTGGCCGTAGGCTCTAGGAATGCTAAGAATATTACTCTTATGCATTTGCATTTAGTAAGCTAAGCCATGCAGCCACTTGCAACATGATACCACGCTCATCGCTCGATCAGGCGAGATATATAAGACTGGTGGGCCCATTCAGGACTCCTATGTCTGGTAGGATAACTTTAATTCATCCATCCTGTGTCTGTTGCAGGGAGGTGGAGAGAACAATCAACACAATAATGGTTTTCTTTCATGCCTCTTGAAGGACTCAATATTCTCTGTACTGCATTACATGTGAAAGTCGATTTATTACCCATGAACACACTACCTGTATGCTAATTCTATGTAAAAAGGTAGCTCCAGCCCTCATGATGTTGTCCAACATTTCCGCTATAAAACGGGATACAATTATTTTGGAAACATACCAAATTTGAAAAATAATTGAGAAGTTGCGCAATTACTAATCATGGAGCACAAAAAAGCCTACAGCACCTGGTATTCCCAGGCAGTC
>NW_027182325.1:3462500-3465000 GCF_040938575.1 Ambystoma mexicanum | reverse complement strand
TTGGAGCACAAAAAAGCCTACAGCACCTGGTATTCCCAGGCGGTCTCCCATCCAGGTACTAACGAAGCCCGACACTGCTTAGCTTCCGAGATCAGACGAGATCGGGCACATTCAGTGTGGTGTGGCCGTAGGCTCTGGGCCTTGTGAGTTTTGTACTTTTAAGCATCTAGTCGGCTAGACCTTGCAGTTTTGAAAGGCAATTGAGAAATGGCTCACTTCCTGAACTTGGAGTACAAAAAAGCCTACAGCACCTGGTATTCCCAGGCGGTCTCCCATCCAGGTACTAACTAGGCCCTACACTGCTTAGCTTCTGAGATCAGACGAGATCAGGCGCATTCAGTGTGGTGTGGCCGTAGGCTCTGGGCCTAGTGAGTTTTGTACTTTTAAGCATCTAGTCGGCTAGACCTTGCAGTTTTGAAAGGCAATTGTGAAATGGCTCACTTCCTGAACTTGGAGCACAAAAAAGCCTACAGCACCTGGTATTCCCAGGTGGTCTCCCATCCAGGTACTAACTAGGCCTGACACTGCTTAGCTTCTGAGATCAGACGAGATCGGGCGCAATCAGTGTGGTGTGGTCGTAGGCTCTGGGCCTCGTGAGTTTTGTACTTTTAAGCATCTAGTCAGCTAGACCTTGCAGTTTTGAAAGGCAATTGAGAAATGGCTCACTTCCTGAACTTGGAGCACAAAAAAAGCCTACAGCACCTGGTATTCCCAGGCAGTCTCCCATCCAGGTACTAACGAGGCCCGACACTGCTTAGCTTCCGAGATCAGACGAGATCGGGCGCATTCAGTGTGGTGTGGCCGTAGGCTCTGGGCCTTGTGAGTTTTGTACTTTTAAGCATCTAGTCGGCTAGACCTTGCAGTTTTGAAAGGCAATTGAGAAATGGCTCACTTCCTGAACTTGGAGTACAAAAAAGCCTACAGCACCTGGTATTCCCAGGCGGTCTCCCATTCAGGTACTAACTAGGCCCGACCCTGCTTAGCTTCCGAGATCGGGCGCATTCAGTGTGGTGTGGCCGTAGGCTCTGGGCCTAGTGAGTTTTGTACTTTTAAGCATCTAGTCGGCTAGACCTTGCAGTTTTGAAAGGCAATTGTGAAATGGCTCACTTCCTGAACTTGGAGCACAAAAAAGCCTACAGCACCTGGTATTCCCAGGCGGTCTCCCATCCAGGTACTAACTAGGCCCGACACTGCTTAGCTTCTGAGATCAGATGAGATCGGTCGCATTCAGTGTGGTGTGGCCGTAGGCTCTGGGCTTAGTGAGTTTTGTACTTTTAAGCATCTAGTCGGCTAGACCTTGCA
The DNA here is from genome assembly GCF_040938575.1 of Ambystoma mexicanum. NCBI lineage: Eukaryota > Metazoa > Chordata > Amphibia > Caudata > Ambystomatidae > Ambystoma > Ambystoma mexicanum. The sequence continues at coordinate 3,463,698 of NW_027182325.1, read as the reverse complement.
GTTTTGAAAGGCAATTGTGAAATGGCTCACTTCCTGAACTTGGAGCACAAAAAAGCCTACAGCACCTGGTATTCCCAGGTGGTCTCCCATCCAGGTACTAACTAGGCCTGACACTGCTTAGCTTCCGAGATCAGACGCAATCAGTGTGGTGTGGCCGTAGGCTCTGGGCCTAGTGAGTTTTGTACTTTTAAGCATCTAGTCAGCTAGACCTTGCAGTTTTGAAAGGCAATTGAGAAATGGCTCACTTCCTGAACTTGGAGCACAAAAAAGCCTACAGCACCTGGTATTCCCAGGCGGTCTCCCATCTAGGTACTAACGAGGCCCGACACTGCTTAGCTTCCGAGATCAGACGAGATCGGGCGCATTCAGTGTGGTGTGGCCGTAGGCTCTGGACCTTGTGAGTTTTGTACTTTTAAGCATCTAGTCGGCTAGACCTTGCAGTTTTGAAAGGCAATTGAGGAATGGCTTACTTCCTGAACTTGGAGTACAAAAAAGCCTACAGCACCTGGTATTCCCAGGCAGTCTCCCATCCAGGTACTAACTAGGCCTGACACTGCTTAGCTTCTGAGATCAGACGAATTCAGTGTGGTGTGGCCGTAGGCTCTGGGCCTAGTGAGTTTTGTACTTTTAAGCATCTAGTCGGCTAGACCTTGCAGTTTTGAAAGGCAATTGTGAAATGGCTCACTTCCTGAACTTGGAGCACAAAAAAGCCTACAGCACCTGGTATTCCCAGGTGGTCTCCCATCCAGGTACTAACTAGGCCCGACACTGCTTAGCTTCCGAGATCAGACTAGATCGGGCGCAATCAGTGTGGTGTGGCCGTAGGTTCTGGGCCATGTGAGTTTTGTACTTTTAAGCATCTAGTCAGCTAGACCTTGCAGTTTTGAAAGGCAATTGAGAAATGGCTCACTTCCTGAACTTGGAGCACAAAAAAGCCTACAGCACCTGGTATTCCCAGGCGGTCTCCCATCCAGGTACTAACGAGGCCCGACACTGCTTAGCTTCCGAGATCAGACGAGATCGGGCGCATTCAGTGTGGTGTGGCCGTAGGCTCTGGGCCTTGTGAGTTTTGTACTTTTAAGCATCTAGTCGGCTAGACCTTGCAGTTTTGAAAGGCAATTGAGAAATGGCTCACTTCCTGAACTTGGAGTACAAAAAAGCCTACAGCACCTGGTATTCCCAGGCGGTCTCCCATCCA
>NW_027182325.1:3437500-3457500 GCF_040938575.1 Ambystoma mexicanum | reverse complement strand
AGGGCTCACTTCCTGAACTTGGAGCACAAAAAAGCCTACAGCACCTGGTATTCCCAGGCGGTCTCCCATCCAGGTACTAACTAGGCCTGACACTGCTTAACTTCTGAGATCAGTCGAGATCGGGTGCATTCAGTGTGGTGTGGCCGTAGGCTCTAGGAATGCTAAGAATATTACTCTTATGCATTTGCATTTAGTAAGCTAAGCCATGCAGCCACTTGCAACATGATACCACGCTCATCGCTCGATCAGGCGAGATATATAAGACTGGTGGGCCCATTCAGGACTCCTATGTCTGGTAGGATAACTTTAATTCATCCATCCTGTGTCTGTTGCAGGGAGGTGGAGAGAACAATCAACACAATAATGGTTTTCTTTCATGCCTCTTGAAGGACTCAATATTCTCTGTACTGCATTACATGTGAAAGTCGATTTATTACCCATGAACACACTACCTGTATGCTAATTCTATGTAAAAAGGTAGCTCCAGCCCTCATGATGTTGTCCAACATTTCCGCTATAAAACGGGATACAATTATTTTGGAAACATACCAAATTTGAAAAATAATTGAGAAGTTGCGCAATTACTAATCATGGAGCACAAAAAAGCCTACAGCACCTGGTATTCCCAGGCAGTCTCCCATCCAGGTACTAACTAGGCCTGACCCTGCTTAGCTTCCGAGATCGGGCGCATTCAGTGTGGTGTGGCCGTAGGCTCTGGGCCTAGTGAGTTTTGTACTTTTAAGCATCTAGTCGGCTAGACCTTGCAGTTTTGAAAGGCAATTGTGAAATGGCTCACTTCCTGAACTTGGAGCACAAAAAAGCCTACAGCACCTGGTATTCCCAGGTGGTCTCCCATCCAGGTACTAACTAGGCCCGACACTGCTTAGCTTCCGAGATCAGACGAGATCGGGCGCAATCAGTGTGGTGTGGCCGTAGGCTCTGGGCCTAGTGAGTTTTGTACTTTTAAGCATCTAGTCAGCTAGACCCTGTAGTTTTGAAAGGCAATTGAGAAATGGCTCACTTCCTGAACTTGGAGCACAAAAAAGCCTACAGCACCTGGTATTCCCAGGCGGTCTCCCATCCAGGTACTAACGAGGCCCGACACTGCTTAGCTTCCGAGATCAGACGAGATCGGGCGCATTCAGTGTGGTGTGGCCGTAGGCTCTGGTTCTTGTGAGTTTTGTACTTTTAAGCATCTAGTCGGCTAGACCTTGCAGTTTTGAAAGGCAATTGAGAAATGGCTCACTTCCTGAACTTGGAGTACAAAAAAGCCTACAGCACCTGGTATTCCCAGGCGGTCTTCCATCCAGGTACTAACTAGGCCCGACACTGCTTAGCTTCTGAGATCAGACGAGATCAGGCACATTCAGTGTGGTGTGGCCGTAGGCTCTGGGCCTAGTGAGTTTTGTACTTTTAAGCATCTAGTCGGCTAGACCTTGCAGTTTTAAAAGGCAATTGAGAAAGGGCTCACTTCCTGAACTTGGAGCACAAAAAAGCCTACAGCACCTGGTATTCCCAGGCGGTCTCCCATCCAGGTACTAACTAGGCCTGACACTGCTTAACTTCCGAGATCAGTCGAGATCGGGTGCATTCAGTGTGGTGTGGCCGTAGGCTCTAGGAATGCTAAGAATATTACTCTTATGCATTTGCATTTAGTAAGCTAAGCCATGCAGCCACTTGCAACATGATACCACGCTCATCGCTCGATCAGCCTCGATCAGGCGAGATATATAAGACTGGTGGGCCCATTCAGGACTCCTATGTCTGGTAGGATAACTTTAATTCATCCATCCTGTGTCTGTTGCAGGGAGGTGGAGAGAACAATCAACACAATAATGGTTTTCTTTCATGCCTCTTGAAGGACTCAATATTCTCTGTACTGCATTACATGTGAAAGTCGATTTATTACCCATGAACACACTACCTGTATGCTAATTCTATGTAAAAAGGTAGCTCCAGCCCTCATGATGTTGTCCAACATTTCCGCTATAAAACGGGATACAATTATTTTGGAAACATACCAAATTTGAAAAATAATTGAGAAGTTGCGCAATTACTAATCATGGAGCACAAAAAAAGCCTACAGCACCTGGTATTCCCAGGCAGTCTCCCATCCAGGTACTAACTAGGCACGACACTGCTTAGCTTCTGAGATCAGACGAGATCAGGCGCATTCAGTGTGGTGTGGCTGTAGGCTCTGGGCCTAGTGAGTTTTGTACTTTTAAGCATCTAGTCGGCTAGACCTTGCAGTTTTGAAAGGCAATTGAGAAAGGGCTCACTTCCTGAACTTGGAGCACAAAAAAGCCTACAGCACCTGGTATTCCCAGGTGGTCTCCCATCCAGGTACTAACTAGGCCCAACACTGCTTAGCTTCCGAGATCAGACGAGATCGGGCGCAATCAGTGTGGTGTGGCCGTAGGCTCTGGGCCTAGTGAGTTTTGTACTTTTAAGCATCTAGTCAGCTAGACCTTGCAGTTTTGAAAGGCAATTGAGAAATGGCTCACTTCCTGAACTTGGAGCACAAAAAAGCCTACAGCACCTGGTATTCCCAGGCGGTCTCCCATCCAGGTACTAACGAGGCCCGACACTGCTTAGCTTCCAAGATCAGACGAGATCGGGCGCATTCAGTGTGGTGTGGCCGTAGGCTTTGGTTCTTGTGAGTTTTGTACTTTTAAGCATCTAGTCGGCTAGACCTTGCAGTTTTGAAAGGCAATTGAGAAATGGCTCACTTCCTGAACTTGGAGTACAAAAAAGCCTACAGCACCTGGTATTCCCAGGCGGTCTTCCATCCAGGTACTAACTAGGCCCGACACTGCTTAGCTTCTGAGATCAGACGAGATCAGGCACATTCAGTGTGGTGTGGCCGTAGGCTCTGGGCCTAGTGAGTTTTGTACTTTTAAGCATCTAGTCGGCTAGACCTTGCAGTTTTAAAAGGCAATTGAGAAAGGGCTCACTTCCTGAACTTGGAGCACAAAAAAGCCTACAGCACCTGGTATTCCCAGGCGGTCTCCCATCCAGGTACTAACTAGGCCTGACACTGCTTAACTTCCGAGATCAGTCGAGATCGGGTGCATTCAGTGTGGTGTGGCCGTAGGCTCTAGGAATGCTAAGAATATTACTCTTATGCATTTGCATTTAGTAAGCTAAGCCATGCAGCCACTTGCAACATGATACCACGCTCATCGCTCGATCAGGCTCGATCAGGCGAGATATATAAGACTGGTGGGCCCATTCAGGACTCCTATGTCTGGTAGGATAACTTTAATTCATCCATCCTGTGTCTGTTGCAGGGAGGTGGAGAGAACAATCAACACAATAATGGTTTTCTTTCATGCCTCTTGAAGGACTCAATATTCTCTGTACTGCATTACATGTGAAAGTCGATTTATTACCCATGAACACACTACCTGTATGCTAATTCTATGTAAAAAGGTAGCTCCAGCCCTCATGATGTTGTCCAACATTTCCGCTATAAAACGGGATACAATTATTTTGGAAACATACCAAATTTGAAAAATAATTGAGAAGTTGCGCAATTACTAATCATGGAGCACAAAAAAGCCTACAGCACCTGGTATTCCCAGGCAGTCTCCCATCCAGGTACTAACTAGGCCTGACCCTGCTTAGCTTCCGAGATCGGGCGCATTCAGTGTGGTGTGGCCGTAGGCTCTGGGCCTAGTGAGTTTTGTACTTTTAAGCATCTAGTCGGCTAGACCTTGCAGTTTTGAAAGGCAATTGTGAAATGGCTCACTTCCTGAACTTGGAGCACAAAAAAGCCTACAGCACCTGGTATTCCCAGGTGGTCTCCCATCCAGGTACTAACTAGGCCCGACACTGCTTAGCTTCCGAGATCAGACGAGATCGGGCGCAATCAGTGTGGTGTGGCCGTAGGCTCTGGGCCTAGTGAGTTTTGTACTTTTAAGCATCTAGTCAGCTAGACCTTGTAGTTTTGAAAGGCAATTGAGAAATGGCTCACTTCCTGAACTTGGAGCACAAAAAAGCCTACAGCACCTGGTATTCCCAGGCGGTCTCCCATCCAGGTACTAACGAGGCCCGACACTGCTTAGCTTCCGAGATCAGACGAGATCGGGCGCATTCAGTGTGGTGTGGCCGTAGGCTCTGGTTCTTGTGAGTTTTGTACTTTTAAGCATCTAGTCGGCTAGACCTTGCAGTTTTGAAAGGCAATTGAGAAATGGCTCACTTCCTGAACTTGGAGTACAAAAAAGCCTACAGCACCTGGTATTCCCAGGCGGTCTTCCATCCAGGTACTAACTAGGCCCGACACTGCTTAGCTTCTGAGATCAGACGAGATCAGGCACATTCAGTGTGGTGTGGCCGTAGGCTCTGGGCCTAGTGAGTTTTGTACTTTTAAGCATCTAGTCGGCTAGACCTTGCAGTTTTAAAAGGCAATTGAGAAAGGGCTCACTTCCTGAACTTGGAGCACAAAAAAGCCTACAGCACCTGGTATTCCCAGGCGGTCTCCCATCCAGGTACTAACTAGGCCTGACACTGCTTAACTTCCGAGATCAGTCGAGATCGGGTGCATTCAGTGTGGTGTGGCCGTAGGCTCTAGGAATGCTAAGAATATTACTCTTATGCATTTGCATTTAGTAAGCTAAGCCATGCAGCCACTTGCAACATGATACCACGCTCATCGCTCGATCAGGCGAGATATATAAGACTGGTGGGCCCATTCAGGACTCCTATGTCTGGTAGGATAACTTTAATTCATCCATCCTGTGTCTGTTGCAGGGAGGTGGAGAGAACAATCAACACAATAATGGTTTTCTTTCATGCCTCTTGAAGGACTCAATATTCTCTGTACTGCATTACATGTGAAAGTCGATTTATTACCCATGAACACACTACCTGTATGCTAATTCTATGTAAAAAGGTAGCTCCAGCCCTCATGATGTTGTCCAACATTTCCGCTATAAAACGGGATACAATTATTTTGGAAACATACCAAATTTGAAAAATAATTGAGAAGTTGCGCAATTACTAATCATGGAGCACAAAAAAGCCTACAGCACCTGGTATTCCCAGGCAGTCTCCCATCCAGGTACTAACTAGGCCTGACCCTGCTTAGCTTCCGAGATCGGGCGCATTCAGTGTGGTGTGGCCGTAGGCTCTGGGCCTAGTGAGTTTTGTACTTTTAAGCATCTAGTCGGCTAGACCTTGCAGTTTTGAAAGGCAATTGTGAAATGGCTCACTTCCTGAACTTGGAGCACAAAAAAGCCTACAGCACCTGGTATTCCCAGGTGGTCTCCCATCCAGGTACTAACTAGGCCCGACACTGCTTAGCTTCCGAGATCAGACGAGATCAGGCGCAATCAGTGTGGTGTGGCCGTAGGCTCTGGGTCTAGTGAGTTTTGTACTTTTAAGCATCTAGTCAGCTAGACCTTGTAGTTTTGAAAGGCAATTGAGAAATGGCTCACTTCCTGAACTTGGAGCACAAAAAAGCCTACAGCACCTGGTATTCCCAGGCGGTCTCCCATCCAGGTACTAACGAGGCCCGACACTGCTTAACTTCCGAGATCAGACGAGATCGGGCGCATTCAGTGTGGTGTGGCCGTAGGCTCTGGTTCTTGTGAGTTTTGTACTTTTAAGCATCTAGTCGGCTAGACCTTGCAGTTTTGAAAGGCAATTGAGAAATGGCTCACTTCCTGAACTTGGAGTACAAAAAAGCCTACAGCACCTGGTATTCCCAGGCGGTCTTCCATCCAGGTACTAACTAGGCCCGACACTGCTTAGCTTCTGAGATCAGACGAGATCAGGCACATTCAGTGTGGTGTGGCCGTAGGCTCTGGGCCTAGTGAGTTTTGTACTTTTAAGCATCTAGTCGGCTAGACCTTGCAGTTTTAAAAGGCAATTGAGAAAGGGCTCACTTCCTGAACTTGGAGCACAAAAAAGCCTACAGCACCTGGTATTCCCAGGCGGTCTCCCATCCAGGTACTAACTAGGCCTGACACTGCTTAACTTCTGAGATCAGTCGAGATCGGGTGCATTCAGTGTGGTGTGGCCGTAGGCTCTAGGAATGCTAAGAATATTACTCTTATGCATTTGCATTTAGTAAGCTAAGCCATGCAGCCACTTGCAACATGATACCACGCTCATCGCTCGATCAGGCGAGATATATAAGACTGGTGGGCCCATTCAGGACTCCTATGTCTGGTAGGATAACTTTAATTCATCCATCCTGTGTCTGTTGCAGGGAGGTGGAGAGAACAATCAACACAATAATGGTTTTCTTTCATGCCTCTTGAAGGACTCAATATTCTCTGTACTGCATTACATGTGAAAGTCGATTTATTACCCATGAACACACTACCTGTATGCTAATTCTATGTAAAAAGGTAGCTCCAGCCCTCATGATGTTGTCCAACATTTCCGCTATAAAACGGGATACAATTATTTTGGAAACATACCAAATTTGAAAAATAATTGAGAAGTTGCGCAATTACTAATCATGGAGCACAAAAAAGCCTACAGCACCTGGTATTCCCAGGCAGTCTCCCATCCAGGTACTAACTAGGCCTGACCCTGCTTAGCTTCCGAGATCGGGCGCATTCAGTGTGGTGTGGCCGTAGGCTCTGGGCCTAGTGAGTTTTGTACTTTTAAGCATCTAGTCGGCTAGACCTTGCAGTTTTGAAAGGCAATTGTGAAATGGCTCACTTCCTGAACTTGGAGCACAAAAAAGCCTACAGCACCTGGTATTCCCAGGTGGTCTCCCATCCAGGTACTAACTAGGCCCGACACTGCTTAGCTTCCGAGATCAGACGAGATCGGGCGCAATCAGTGTGGTGTGGCCGTAGGCTCTGGGCCTAGTGAGTTTTGTACTTTTAAGCATCTAGTCAGCTAGACCTTGTAGTTTTGAAAGGCAATTGAGAAATGGCTCACTTCCTGAACTTGGAGCACAAAAAAGCCTACAGCACCTGGTATTCCCAGGCGGTCTCCCATCCAGGTACTAACGAGGCCCGACACTGCTTAGCTTCCGAGATCAGACGAGATCGGGCGCATTCAGTGTGGTGTGGCCGTAGGCTCTGGTTCTTGTGAGTTTTGTACTTTTAAGCATCTAGTCGGCTAGACCTTGCAGTTTTGAAAGGCAATTGAGAAATGGCTCACTTCCTGAACTTGGAGTACAAAAAAGCCTACAGCACCTGGTATTCCCAGGCGGTCTTCCATCCAGGTACTAACTAGGCCCGACACTGCTTAGCTTCTGAGATCAGACGAGATCAGGCACATTCAGTGTGGTGTGGCCGTAGGCTCTGGGCCTAGTGAGTTTTGTACTTTTAAGCATCTAGTCGGCTAGACCTTGCAGTTTTAAAAGGCAATTGAGAAAGGGCTCACTTCCTGAACTTGGAGCACAAAAAAGCCTACAGCACCTGGTATTCCCAGGCGGTCTCCCATCCAGGTACTAACTAGGCCTGACACTGCTTAACTTCCGAGATCAGTCGAGATCGGGTGCATTCAGTGTGGTGTGGCCGTAGGCTCTAGGAATGCTAAGAATATTACTCTTATGCATTTGCATTTAGTAAGCTAAGCCATGCAGCCACTTGCAACATGATACCACGCTCATCGCTCGATCAGCCTCGATCAGGCGAGATATATAAGACTGGTGGGCCCATTCAGGACTCCTATGTCTGGTAGGATAACTTTAATTCATCCATCCTGTGTCTGTTGCAGGGAGGTGGAGAGAACAATCAACACAATAATGGTTTTCTTTCATGCCTCTTGAAGGACTCAATATTCTCTGTACTGCATTACATGTGAAAGTCGATTTATTACCCATGAACACACTACCTGTATGCTAATTCTATGTAAAAAGGTAGCTCCAGCCCTCATGATGTTGTCCAACATTTCCGCTATAAAACGGGATACAATTATTTTGGAAACATACCAAATTTGAAAAATAATTGAGAAGTTGCGCAATTACTAATCATGGAGCACAAAAAAAGCCTACAGCACCTGGTATTCCCAGGCAGTCTCCCATCCAGGTACTAACTAGGCCCGACACTGCTTAGCTTCTGAGATCAGACGAGATCAGGCGCATTCAGTGTGGTGTGGCTGTAGGCTCTGGGCCTAGTGAGTTTTGTACTTTTAAGCATCTAGTCGGCTAGACCTTGCAGTTTTGAAAGGCAATTGAGAAAGGGCTCACTTCCTGAACTTGGAGCACAAAAAAGCCTACAGCACCTGGTATTCCCAGGTGGTCTCCCATCCAGGTACTAACTAGGCCCAACACTGCTTAGCTTCCGAGATCAGACGAGATCGGGCGCAATCAGTGTGGTGTGGCCGTAGGCTCTGGGCCTAGTGAGTTTTGTACTTTTAAGCATCTAGTCAGCTAGACCTTGCAGTTTTGAAAGGCAATTGAGAAATGGCTCACTTCCTGAACTTGGAGCACAAAAAAGCCTACAGCACCTGGTATTCCCAGGCGGTCTCCCATCCAGGTACTAACGAGGCCCGACACTGCTTAGCTTCCAAGATCAGACGAGATCGGGCGCATTCAGTGTGGTGTGGCCGTAGGCTCTGGTTCTTGTGAGTTTTGTACTTTTAAGCATCTAGTCGGCTAGACCTTGCAGTTTTGAAAGGCAATTGAGAAATGGCTCACTTCCTGAACTTGGAGTACAAAAAAGCCTACAGCACCTGGTATTCCCAGGCGGTCTTCCATCCAGGTACTAACTAGGCCCGACACTGCTTAGCTTCTGAGATCAGACGAGATCAGGCACATTCAGTGTGGTGTGGCCGTAGGCTCTGGGCCTAGTGAGTTTTGTACTTTTAAGCATCTAGTCGGCTAGACCTTGCAGTTTTAAAAGGCAATTGAGAAAGGGCTCACTTCCTGAACTTGGAGCACAAAAAAGCCTACAGCACCTGGTATTCCCAGGCGGTCTCCCATCCAGGTACTAACTAGGCCTGACACTGCTTAACTTCCGAGATCAGTCGAGATCGGGTGCATTCAGTGTGGTGTGGCCGTAGGCTCTAGGAATGCTAAGAATATTACTCTTATGCATTTGCATTTAGTAAGCTAAGCCATGCAGCCACTTGCAACATGATACCACGCTCATCGCTCGATCAGGCTCGATCAGGCGAGATATATAAGACTGGTGGGCCCATTCAGGACTCCTATGTCTGGTAGGATAACTTTAATTCATCCATCCTGTGTCTGTTGCAGGGAGGTGGAGAGAACAATCAACACAATAATGGTTTTCTTTCATGCCTCTTGAAGGACTCAATATTCTCTGTACTGCATTACATGTGAAAGTCGATTTATTACCCATGAACACACTACCTGTATGCTAATTCTATGTAAAAAGGTAGCTCCAGCCCTCATGATGTTGTCCAACATTTCCGCTATAAAACGGGATACAATTATTTTGGAAACATACCAAATTTGAAAAATAATTGAGAAGTTGCGCAATTACTAATCATGGAGCACAAAAAAGCCTACAGCACCTGGTATTCCCAGGCAGTCTCCCATCCAGGTACTAACTAGGCCTGACCCTGCTTAGCTTCCGAGATCGGGCGCATTCAGTGTGGTGTGGCCGTAGGCTCTGGGCCTAGTGAGTTTTGTACTTTTAAGCATCTAGTCGGCTAGACCTTGCAGTTTTGAAAGGCAATTGTGAAATGGCTCACTTCCTGAACTTGGAGCACAAAAAAGCCTACAGCACCTGGTATTCCCAGGTGGTCTCCCATCCAGGTACTAACTAGGCCCGACACTGCTTAGCTTCCGAGATCAGACGAGATCGGGCGCAATCAGTGTGGTGTGGCCGTAGGCTCTGGGCCTAGTGAGTTTTGTACTTTTAAGCATCTAGTCAGCTAGACCTTGTAGTTTTGAAAGGCAATTGAGAAATGGCTCACTTCCTGAACTTGGAGCACAAAAAAGCCTACAGCACCTGGTATTCCCAGGCGGTCTCCCATCCAGGTACTAACGAGGCCCGACACTGCTTAGCTTCCGAGATCAGACGAGATCGGGCGCATTCAGTGTGGTGTGGCCGTAGGCTCTGGTTCTTGTGAGTTTTGTACTTTTAAGCATCTAGTCGGCTAGACCTTGCAGTTTTGAAAGGCAATTGAGAAATGGCTCACTTCCTGAACTTGGAGTACAAAAAAGCCTACAGCACCTGGTATTCCCAGGCGGTCTTCCATCCAGGTACTAACTAGGCCCGACACTGCTTAGCTTCTGAGATCAGACGAGATCAGGCACATTCAGTGTGGTGTGGCCGTAGGCTCTGGGCCTAGTGAGTTTTGTACTTTTAAGCATCTAGTCGGCTAGACCTTGCAGTTTTAAAAGGCAATTGAGAAAGGGCTCACTTCCTGAACTTGGAGCACAAAAAAGCCTACAGCACCTGGTATTCCCAGGCGGTCTCCCATCCAGGTACTAACTAGGCCTGACACTGCTTAACTTCCGAGATCAGTCGAGATCGGGTGCATTCAGTGTGGTGTGGCCGTAGGCTCTAGGAATGCTAAGAATATTACTCTTATGCATTTGCATTTAGTAAGCTAAGCCATGCAGCCACTTGCAACATGATACCACGCTCATCGCTCGATCAGGCGAGATATATAAGACTGGTGGGCCCATTCAGGACTCCTATGTCTGGTAGGATAACTTTAATTCATCCATCCTGTGTCTGTTGCAGGGAGGTGGAGAGAACAATCAACACAATAATGGTTTTCTTTCATGCCTCTTGAAGGACTCAATATTCTCTGTACTGCATTACATGTGAAAGTCGATTTATTACCCATGAACACACTACCTGTATGCTAATTCTATGTAAAAAGGTAGCTCCAGCCCTCATGATGTTGTCCAACATTTCCGCTATAAAACGGGATACAATTATTTTGGAAACATACCAAATTTGAAAAATAATTGAGAAGTTGCGCAATTACTAATCATGGAGCACAAAAAAGCCTACAGCACCTGGTATTCCCAGGCAGTCTCCCATCCAGGTACTAACTAGGCCTGACCCTGCTTAGCTTCCGAGATCGGGCGCATTCAGTGTGGTGTGGCCGTAGGCTCTGGGCCTAGTGAGTTTTGTACTTTTAAGCATCTAGTCGGCTAGACCTTGCAGTTTTGAAAGGCAATTGTGAAATGGCTCACTTCCTGAACTTGGAGCACAAAAAAGCCTACAGCACCTGGTATTCCCAGGTGGTCTCCCATCCAGGTACTAACTAGGCCTGACACTGCTTAGCTTCCGAGATCAGACGAGATCGGGCGCAATCAGTGTGGTGTGGCCGTAGGCTCTGGGCCTAGTGAGTTTTGTACTTTTAAGCATCTAGTCAGCTAGACCTTGTAGTTTTGAAAGGCAATTGAGAAATGGCTCACTTCCTGAACTTGGAGCACAAAAAAGCCTACAGCACCTGGTATTCCCAGGCGGTCTCCCATCCAGGTACTAACGAGGCCCGACACTGCTTAGCTTCCGAGATCAGACGAGATCGGGCGCATTCAGTGTGGTGTGGCCGTAGGCTCTGGTTCTTGTGAGTTTTGTACTTTTAAGCATCTAGTCGGCTAGACCTTGCAGTTTTGAAAGGCAATTGAGAAATGGCTCACTTCCTGAACTTGGAGTACAAAAAAGCCTACAGCACCTGGTATTCCCAGGCGGTCTTCCATCCAGGTACTAACTAGGCCCGACACTGCTTAGCTTCTGAGATCAGACGAGATCAGGCACATTCAGTGTGGTGTGGCCGTAGGCTCTGGGCCTAGTGAGTTTTGTACTTTTAAGCATCTAGTCGGCTAGACCTTGCAGTTTTAAAAGGCAATTGAGAAAGGGCTCACTTCCTGAACTTGGAGCACAAAAAAGCCTACAGCACCTGGTATTCCCAGGCGGTCTCCCATCCAGGTACTAACTAGGCCTGACACTGCTTAACTTCCGAGATCAGTCGAGATCGGGTGCATTCAGTGTGGTGTGGCCGTAGGCTCTAGGAATGCTAAGAATATTACTCTTATGCATTTGCATTTAGTAAGCTAAGCCATGCAGCCACTTGCAACATGATACCACGCTCATCGCTCGATCAGCTTCGATCAGGCGAGATATATAAGACTGGTGGGCCCATTCAGGACTCCTATGTCTGGTAGGATAACTTTAATTCATCCATCCTGTGTCTGTTGCAGGGAGGTGGAGAGAACAATCAACACAATAATGGTTTTCTTTTATGCCTCTTGAAGGACTCAATATTCTCTGTACTGCATTACATGTGAAAGTCGATTTATTACCCATGAACACACTACCTGTATGCTAATTCTATGTAAAAAGGTAGCTCCAGCCCTCATGATGTTGTCCAACATTTCCGCTATAAAACGGGATACAATTATTTTGGAAACATACCAAATTTGAAAAATAATTGAGAAGTTGCGCAATTACTAATCATGGAGCACAAAAAAAGCCTACAGCACCTGGTATTCCCAGGCAGTCTCCCATCCAGGTACTAACTAGGCCCGACACTGCTTAGCTTCTGAGATCAGACGAGATCAGGCGCATTCAGTGTGGTGTGGCCGTAGGCTCTGGGCCTAGTGAGTTTTGTACTTTTAAGCATCTAGTCGGCTAGACCTTGCAGTTTTGAAAGGCAATTGAGAAAGGGCTCACTTCCTGAACTTGGAGCACAAAAAAGCCTACCGCACCTGGTATTCCCAGGCGGTCTCCCATCCAGGTACTAACTAGGCCCGACACTGCTTAGCTTCTGAGATCAGATGAGATCGGGCGCATTCAGTGTGGTGTGGCCGAAGGCTCTGGGCTTAGTGAGTTTTGTACTTTTAAGCATCTAGTCGGCTAGACCTTGCAGTTTTGAAAGGCAATTGTGAAATGGCTCACTTCCTGAACTTGGAGCACAAAAAAGCCTACAGCACCTGGTATTCCCAGGTGGTCTCCCATCCAGGTACTAACTAGGCCCGACACTGCTTAGCTTCCGAGATCAGACGCAATCAGTGTGGTGTGGCCGTAGGCTCTGGGCCTAGTGAGTTTTGTACTTTTAAGCATCTAGTCAGCTAGACTTTGCAGTTTTGAAAGGCAATTGAGAAATGGCTCACTTCCTGAACTTGGAGCACAAAAAAGCCTACAGCACCTGGTATTCCCAGGCGGTCTCCCATCCAGATACTAAAGAGGCCCGACACTGCTTAGCTTCCGAGATCGGGCGCATTCAGTGTGGTGTGGCCGTAGGGTCTGGGCCTTGTGAGTTTTGTACTTTTAAGCATCTAGTCGGCTAGACCTTGCAGTTTTGAAAGGCAATTGTGAAATGGCTCACTTCCTGAACTTGGAGCACAAAAAAGCCTACAGCACCTGGTATTCCCAGGTGGTCTCCCATCCAGGTACTAACTAGGCCCGACACTGCTTAGCTTCCGAGATCAGACGAGATCGGGCGCATTCAGTGTGGTGTGGCCGTAGGCTCTGAGCCTAGTGAGTTTTGTACTTTTAAGCATCTAGTCGGCTAGACCTTGCAGTTTTGAAAGGCAATTGAGAAATGGCTCACTTCCTGAACTTGGAGTACAAAAAAGCCTACAGCACCTGGTATTCCCAGGCGGTCTCCCATCCAGGTACTAACTAGGCCCGACACTGCTTAGCTTCTGAGATCAGACGAGATCAGGCGCATTCAGTGTGGTGTGGCCGTAGGCTCTGGGCCTAGTGAGTGTTGTACTTTTAAGCATCTAGTCGGCTAGACCTTGCAGTTTTAAAAGGCAATTGAGAAAGGGCTCACTTCCTGAACTTGGAGCACAAAAAAGCCTACAGCACCTGGTATTCCCAGGCGGTCTCCCATCCAGGTACTAACTAGGCCTGACACTGCTTAACTTCCGAGATCAGACGAGATCGGGTGCATTCAGTGTGGTGTGGCCATAGGCTCTAGGAATGCTAAGAATATTACTCTTATGCATTTGCATTTAGTAAGCTAAGCCATGCAGCCACTTGCAACATGATACCACGCTCATCGCTCGATCAGGCTCGATCAGGCGAGATATATAAGACTGGTGGGCCCATTCAGGACTCCTATGTCTGGTAGGATAACTTTAATTCATCCATCCTGTGTCTGTTGCAGGGAGGTGGAGAGAACAATCAACACAATAATGGTTTTCTTTCATGCCTCTTGAAGGACTCAATATTCTCTGTACTGCATTACATGTGAAAGTCGATTTATTACCCATGAACACACTACCTGTATGCTAATTCTATGTAAAAAGGTAGCTCCAGCCCTCATGATGTTGTCCAACATTTCCGCTATAAAACGGGATACAATTATTTTGGAAACATACCAAATTTGAAAAATAATTGAGAAGTTGCGCAATTACTAATCATGGAGCACAAAAAAGCCTACAGCACCTGGTATTCCCAGGCAGTCTCCCATCCAGGTACTAACTAGGCCTGACCCTGCTTAGCTTCCGAGATCGGGCACATTCAGTGTGGTGTGGCCGTAGGCTCTGGGCCTAGTGAGTTTTGTACTTTTAAGCATCTAGTCGGCTAGACCTTGCAGTTTTGAAAGGCAATTGTGAAATGGCTCACTTCCTGAACTTGGAGCACAAAAAAGCCTACAGCACCTGGTATTCCCAGGTGGTCTCCCATCCAGGTACTAACTAGGCCCAACACTGCTTAGCTTCCGAGATCAGACGAGATCGGGCGCAATCAGTATGGTGTGGCCGTAGGCTCTGGGCCTAGTGAGTTTTGTACTTTTAAGCATCTAGTCAGCTAGACCTTGCAGTTTTGAAAGGCAATTGAGAAATGGCTCACTTCCTGAACTTGGAGCACAAAAAAGCCTACAGCACCTGGTATTCCCAGGCGGTCTCCCATCCAGGTACTAACGAGGCCCGACACTGCTTAGCTTCCAAGATCAGACGAGATCGGGCGCATTCAGTGTGGTGTGGCCGTAGGCTCTGGTTCTTGTGAGTTTTGTACTTTTAAGCATCTAGTCGGCTAGACCTTGCAGTTTTGAAAGGCAATTGAGAAATGGCTCACTTCCTGAACTTGGAGTACAAAAAAGCCTACAGCACCTGGTATTCCCAGGCGGTCTTCCATCCAGGTACTAACTAGGCCCGACACTGCTTAGCTTCTGAGATCAGACGAGATCAGGCACATTCAGTGTGGTGTGGCCGTAGGCTCTGGGCCTAGTGAGTTTTGTACTTTTAAGCATCTAGTCGGCTAGACCTTGCAGTTTTAAAAGGCAATTGAGAAAGGGCTCACTTCCTGAACTTGGAGCACAAAAAAGCCTACAGCACCTGGTATTCCCAGGCGGTCTCCCATCCAGGTACTAACTAGGCCTGACACTGCTTAACTTCCGAGATCAGTCGAGATCGGGTGCATTCAGTGTGGTGTGGCCGTAGGCTCTAGGAATGCTAAGAATATTACTCTTATGCATTTGCATTTAGTAAGCTAAGCCATGCAGCCACTTGCAACATGATACCACGCTCATCGCTCGATCAGCGCTCGATCAGGCGAGATATATAAGACTGGTGGGCCCATTCAGGACTCCTATGTCTGGTAGGATAACTTTAATTCATCCATCCTGTGTCTGTTGCAGGGAGGTGGAGAGAACAATCAACACAATAATGGTTTTCTTTCATGCCTCTTGAAGGACTCAATATTCTCTGTACTGCATTACATGTGAAAGTCGATTTATTACCCATGAACACACTACCTGTATGCTAATTCTATGTAAAAAGGTAGCTCCAGCCCTCATGATGTTGTCCAACATTTCCGCTATAAAACGGGATACAATTATTTTGGAAACATACCAAATTTGAAAAATAATTGAGAAGTTGCGCAATTACTAATCATGGAGCACAAAAAAGCCTACAGCACCTGGTATTCCCAGGCAGTCTCCCATCCAGGTACTAACTAGGCCTGACCCTGCTTAGCTTCCGAGATCGGGCGCATTCAGTGTGGTGTGGCCGTAGGCTCTGGGCCTAGTGAGTTTTGTACTTTTAAGCATCTAGTCGGCTAGACCTTGCAGTTTTGAAAGGCAATTGTGAAATGGCTCACTTCCTGAACTTGGAGCACAAAAAAGCCTACAGCACCTGGTATTCCCAGGTGGTCTCCCATCCAGGTACTAACTAGGCCTGACACTGCTTAGCTTCCGAGATCAGACGAGATCGGGCGCAATCAGTGTGGTGTGGCCGTAGGCTCTGGGCCTAGTGAGTTTTGTACTTTTAAGCATCTAGTCAGCTAGACCTTGTAGTTTTGAAAGGCAATTGAGAAATGGCTCACTTCCTGAACTTGGAGCACAAAAAAGCCTACAGCACCTGGTATTCCCAGGCGGTCTCCCATCCAGGTACTAACGAGGCCCGACACTGCTTAGCTTCCGAGATCAGACGAGATCGGGCGCATTCAGTGTGGTGTGGCCGTAGGCTCTGGTTCTTGTGAGTTTTGTACTTTTAAGCATCTAGTCGGCTAGACCTTGCAGTTTTGAAAGGCAATTGAGAAATGGCTCACTTCCTGAACTTGGAGTACAAAAAAGCCTACAGCACCTGGTATTCCCAGGCGGTCTTCCATCCAGGTACTAACTAGGCCCGACACTGCTTAGCTTCTGAGATCAGACGAGATCAGGCACATTCAGTGTGGTGTGGCCGTAGGCTCTGGGCCTAGTGAGTTTTGTACTTTTAAGCATCTAGTCGGCTAGACCTTGCAGTTTTAAAAGGCAATTGAGAAAGGGCTCACTTCCTGAACTTGGAGCACAAAAAAGCCTACAGCACCTGGTATTCCCAGGCGGTCTCCCATCCAGGTACTAACTAGGCCTGACACTGCTTAACTTCCGAGATCAGTCGAGATCGGGTGCATTCAGTGTGGTGTGGCCGTAGGCTCTAGGAATGCTAAGAATATTACTCTTATGCATTTGCATTTAGTAAGCTAAGCCATGCAGCCACTTGCAACATGATACCACGCTCATCGCTCGATCAGCCTCGATCAGGCGAGATATATAAGACTGGTGGGCCCATTCAGGACTCCTATGTCTGGTAGGATAACTTTAATTCATCCATCCTGTGTCTGTTGCAGGGAGGTGGAGAGAACAATCAACACAATAATGGTTTTCTTTCATGCCTCTTGAAGGACTCAATATTCTCTGTACTGCATTACATGTGAAAGTCGATTTATTACCCATGAACACACTACCTGTATGCTAATTCTATGTAAAAAGGTAGCTCCAGCCCTCATGATGTTGTCCAACATTTCCGCTATAAAACGGGATACAATTATTTTGGAAACATACCAAATTTGAAAAATAATTGAGAAGTTGCGCAATTACTAATCATGGAGCACAAAAAAAGCCTACAGCACCTGGTATTCCCAGGCAGTCTCCCATCCAGGTACTAACTAGGCCCGACACTGCTTAGCTTCTGAGATCAGACGAGATCAGGCGCATTCAGTGTGGTGTGGCCGTAGGCTCTGGGCCTAGTGAGTTTTGTACTTTTAAGCATCTAGTCGGCTAGACCTTGCAGTTTTGAAAGGCAATTGAGAAAGGGCTCACTTCCTGAACTTGGAGCACAAAAAAGCCTACCGCACCTGGTATTCCCAGGCGGTCTCCCATCCAGGTACTAACTAGGCCCGACACTGCTTAGCTTCTGAGATCAGATGAGATCGGGCGCATTCAGTGTGGTGTGGCCGAAGGCTCTGGGCTTAGTGAGTTTTGTACTTTTAAGCATCTAGTCGGCTAGACCTTGCAGTTTTGAAAGGCAATTGTGAAATGGCTCACTTCCTGAACTTGGAGCACAAAAAAGCCTACAGCACCTGGTATTCCCAGGTGGTCTCCCATCCAGGTACTAACTAGGCCCGACACTGCTTAGCTTCCGAGATCAGACGCAATCAGTGTGGTGTGGCCGTAGGCTCTGGGCCTAGTGAGTTTTGTACTTTTAAGCATCTAGTCAGCTAGACCTTGCAGTTTTGAAAGGCAATTGAGAAATGGCTCACTTCCTGAACTTGGAGCACAAAAAAGCCTACAGCACCTGGTATTCCCAGGCGGTCTCCCATCCAGATACTAAAGAGGCCCGACACTGCTTAGCTTCCGAGATCGGGCGCATTCAGTGTGGTGTGGCCGTAGGGTCTGGGCCTTGTGAGTTTTGTACTTTTAAGCATCTAGTCGGCTAGACCTTGCAGTTTTGAAAGGCAATTGTGAAATGGCTCACTTCCTGAACTTGGAGCACAAAAAAGCCTACAGCACCTGGTATTCCCAGGTGGTCTCCCATCCAGGTACTAACTAGGCCCGACACTGCTTAGCTTCCGAGATCAGACGAGATCGGGCGCATTCAGTGTGGTGTGGCCGTAGGCTCTGGGCCTAGTGAGTTTTGTACTTTTAAGCATCTAGTCGGCTAGACCTTGCAGTTTTGAAAGGCAATTGAGAAATGGCTCACTTCCTGAACTTGGAGTACAAAAAAGCCTACAGCACCTGGTATTCCCAGGCGGTCTCCCATCCAGGTACTAACTAGGCCCGACACTGCTTAGCTTCTGAGATCAGACGAGATCAGGCGCATTCAGTGTGGTGTGGCCGTAGGCTCTGGGCCTAGTGAGTGTTGTACTTTTAAGCATCTAGTCGGCTAGACCTTGCAGTTTTAAAAGGCAATTGAGAAAGGGCTCACTTCCTGAACTTGGAGCACAAAAAAGCCTACAGCACCTGGTATTCCCAGGCGGTCTCCCATCCAGGTACTAACTAGGCCTGACACTGCTTAACTTCCGAGATCAGACGAGATCGGGTGCATTCAGTGTGGTGTGGCCATAGGCTCTAGGAATGCTAAGAATATTACTCTTATGCATTTGCATTTAGTAAGCTAAGCCATGCAGCCACTTGCAACATGATACCACGCTCATCGCTCGATCAGGCTCGATCAGGCGAGATATATAAGACTGGTGGGCCCATTCAGGACTCCTATGTCTGGTAGGATAACTTTAATTCATCCATCCTGTGTCTGTTGCAGGGAGGTGGAGAGAACAATCAACACAATAATGGTTTTCTTTCATGCCTCTTGAAGGACTCAATATTCTCTGTACTGCATTACATGTGAAAGTCGATTTATTACCCATGAACACACTACCTGTATGCTAATTCTATGTAAAAAGGTAGCTCCAGCCCTCATGATGTTGTCCAACATTTCCGCTATAAAACGGGATACAATTATTTTGGAAACATACCAAATTTGAAAAATAATTGAGAAGTTGCGCAATTACTAATCATGGAGCACAAAAAAGCCTACAGCACCTGGTATTCCCAGGCAGTCTCCCATCCAGGTACTAACTAGGCCTGACCCTGCTTAGCTTCCGAGATCGGGCACATTCAGTGTGGTGTGGCCGTAGGCTCTGGGCCTAGTGAGTTTTGTACTTTTAAGCATCTAGTCGGCTAGACCTTGCAGTTTTGAAAGGCAATTGTGAAATGGCTCACTTCCTGAACTTGGAGCACAAAAAAGCCTACAGCACCTGGTATTCCCAGGTGGTCTCCCATCCAGGTACTAACTAGGCCCGACACTGCTTAGCTTCCGAGATCAGACGAGATCGGGCGCAATCAGTGTGGTGTGGCCGTAGGCTCTGGTTCTTGTGAGTTTTGTACTTTTAAGCATCTAGTCGGCTAGACCTTGCAGTTTTGAAAGGCAATTGAG
Organism: Ambystoma mexicanum; assembly: GCF_040938575.1. NCBI lineage: Eukaryota > Metazoa > Chordata > Amphibia > Caudata > Ambystomatidae > Ambystoma > Ambystoma mexicanum. The sequence goes on along the minus strand of NW_027182325.1, from coordinate 3,437,951 downwards.
AAATGGCTCACTTCCTGAACTTGGAGTACAAAAAAGCCTACAGCACCTGGTATTCCCAGGCGGTCTTCCATCCAGGTACTAACTAGGCCCGACACTGCTTAGCTTCTGAGATCAGACGAGATCAGGCACATTCAGTGTGGTGTGGCCGTAGGCTCTGGGCCTAGTGAGTTTTGTACTTTTAAGCATCTAGTCGGCTAGACCTTGCAGTTTTAAAAGGCAATTGAGAAAGGGCTCACTTCCTGAACTTGGAGCACAAAAAAGCCTACAGCACCTGGTATTCCCAGGCGGTCTCCCATCCAGGTACTAACTAGGCCTGACACTGCTTAACTTCCGAGATCAGTCGAGATCGGGTGCATTCAGTGTGGTGTGGCCGTAGGCTCTAGGAATGCTAAGAATATTACTCTTATGCATTTGCATTTAGTAAGCTAAGCCATGCAGCCACTTGCAACAT
>NW_027182325.1:3412500-3427500 GCF_040938575.1 Ambystoma mexicanum | reverse complement strand
ACCACGCTCATCGCTCGATCAGGCTCGATCAGGCGAGATATATAAGACTGGTGGGCCCATTCAGGACTCCTATGTCTGGTAGGATAACTTTAATTCATCCATCCTGTGTCTGTTGCAGGGAGGTGGAGAGAACAATCAACACAATAATGGTTTTCTTTCATGCCTCTTGAAGGACTCAATATTCTCTGTACTGCATTACATGTGAAAGTCGATTTATTACCCATGAACACACTACCTGTATGCTAATTCTATGTAAAAAGGTAGCTCCAGCCCTCATGATGTTGTCCAACATTTCCGCTATAAAACGGGATACAATTATTTTGGAAACATACCAAATTTGAAAAATAATTGAGAAGTTGCGCAATTACTAATCATGGAGCACAAAAAAAGCCTACAGCACCTGGTATTCCAAGGCAGTCTCCCATCCAAGTACTAACTAGGCCCGACCCTGCTTAGTTTCTGAGATCGGGCGCATTCAGTGTGGTGTGGCCGTAGGCTCTGGGCCTAGTGAGTTTTGTACTTTTAAGCATCTAGTCGGCTAGACCTTGCAGTTTTGAAAGGCAATTGTGAAATGGCTCACTTCCTGAACTTGGAGCACAAAAAAGCCTACAGCACCTGGTATTCCCAGGCGGTCTCCCATCCAGGTACTAACTAGGCCCGACACTGCTTAGCTTCTGAGATCAGATGAGATGGGGCGCATTCAGTGTGGTGTGGCCGAAGGCTCTGAGCTTAGTGAGTTTTGTACTTTTAAGCATCTAGTCGGCTAGACCTTGCAGTTTTGAAAGGCAATTGTGAAATGGCTCACTTCCTGAACTTGGAGCACAAAATAGCCTACAGCACCTGGTATTCCCAGGTGGTCTCCCATCCAGGTACTAACGAGGCCCGACACTGCTTAGCTTCCGAGATCAGACGAGATCGGGCGCATTCAGTGTGGTGTGGCCGTAGGCTCTGGTTCTTGTGAGTTTTGTACTTTTAAGCATCTAGTCGGCTAGACCTTGCAGTTTTGAAAGGCAATTGAGAAATGGCTCACTTCCTGAACTTGGAGTACAAAAAAGCCTACAGCACCTGGTATTCCCAGGCGGTCTTCCATCCAGGTACTAACTAGGCCCGACACTGCTTAGCTTCTGAGATCAGACGAGATCAGGCACATTCAGTGTGGTGTGGCCGTAGGCTCTGGGCCTAGTGAGTTTTGTACTTTTAAGCATCTAGTCGGCTAGACCTTGCAGTTTTAAAAGGCAATTGAGAAAGGGCTCACTTCCTGAACTTGGAGCACAAAAAAGCCTACAGCACCTGGTATTCCCAGGCGGTCTCCCATCCAGGTACTAACTAGGCCTGACACTGCTTAACTTCCGAGATCAGTCGAGATCGGGTGCATTCAGTGTGGTGTGGCCGTAGGCTCTAGGAACGCTAAGAATATTACTCTTATGCATTTGCATTTAGTAAGCTAAGCCATGCAGCCACTTGCAACATGATACCACGCTCATCGCTCGATCAGGCGAGATATATAAGACTGGTGGGCCCATTCAGGACTCCTATGTCTGGTAGGATAACTTTAATTCATCCATCCTGTGTCTGTTGCAGGGAGGTGGAGAGAACAATCAACACAATAATGGTTTTCTTTCATGCCTCTTGAAGGACTCAATATTCTCTGTACTGCATTACATGTGAAAGTCGATTTATTACCCATGAACACACTACCTGTATGCTAATTCTATGTAAAAAGGTAGCTCCAGCCCTCATGATGTTGTCCAACATTTCCGCTATAAAACGGGATACAATTATTTTGGAAACATACCAAATTTGAAAAATAATTGAGAAGTTGCGCAATTACTAATCATGGAGCACAAAAAAGCCTACAGCACCTGGTATTCCCAGGCAGTCTCCCATCCAGGTACTATCTAGGCCTGACCCTGCTTAGCTTCCGAGATCGGGCGCATTCAGTGTGGTGTGGCCGTAGGCTCTGGGCCTAGTGAGTTTTGTACTTTTAAGCATCTAGTCGGCTAGACCTTGCAGTTTTGAAAGGCAATTGTGAAATGGCTCACTTCCTGAACTTGGAGCACAAAAAAGCCTACAGCACCTGGTATTCCCAGGTGGTCTCCCATCCAGGTACTAACTAGGCCTGACACTGCTTAGCTTCCGAGATCAGACGAGATCGGGCGCAATCAGTGTGGTGTGGCCGTAGGCTCTGGGCCTAGTGAGTTTTGTACTTTTAAGCATCTAGTCAGCTAGACCTTGTAGTTTTGAAAGGCAATTGAGAAATGGCTCACTTCCTGAACTTGGAGCACAAAAAAGCCTACAGCACCTGGTATTCCCAGGCGGTCTCCCATCCAGGTACTAACGAGGCCCGACACTGCTTAGCTTCCGAGATCAGACGAGATCGGGCGCATTCAGTGTGGTGTGGCCGTAGGCTCTGGTTCTTGTGAGTTTTGTACTTTTAAGCATCTAGTCGGCTAGACCTTGCAGTTTTGAAAGGCAATTGAGAAATGGCTCACTTCCTGAACTTGGAGTACAAAAAAGCCTACAGCACCTGGTATTCCCAGGCGGTCTTCCATCCAGGTACTAACTAGGCCCGACACTGCTTAGCTTCTGAGATCAGACGAGATCAGGCACATTCAGTGTGGTGTGGCCGTAGGCTCTGGGCCTAGTGAGTTTTGTACTTTTAAGCATCTAGTCGGCTAGAATTTGCAGTTTTAAAAGGCAATTGAGAAAGGGCTCACTTCCTGAACTTGGAGCACAAAAAAGCCTACAGCACCTGGTATTCCCAGGCGGTCTCCCATCCAGGTACTAACTAGGCCTGACACTGCTTAACTTCCGAGATCAGTCGAGATCGGGTGCATTCAGTGTGGTGTGGCCGTAGGCTCTAGGAATGCTAAGAATATTACTCTTATGCATTTGCATTTAGTAAGCTAAGCCATGCAGCCACTTGCAACATGATACCACGCTCATCGCTCGATCAGCCTCGATCAGGCGAGATATATAAGACTGGTGGGCCCATTCAGGACTCCTATGTCTGGTAGGATAACTTTAATTCATCCATCCTGTGTCTGTTGCAGGGAGGTGGAGAGAACAATCAACACAATAATGGTTTTCTTTCATGCCTCTTGAAGGACTCAATATTCTCTGTACTGCATTACATGTGAAAGTCGATTTATTACCCATGAACACACTACCTGTATGCTAATTCTATGTAAAAAGGTAGCTCCAGCCCTCATGATGTTGTCCAACATTTCCGCTATAAAACGGGATACAATTATTTTGGAAACATACCAAATTTGAAAAATAATTGAGAAGTTGCGCAATTACTAATCATGGAGCACAAAAAAAGCCTACAGCACCTGGTATTCCCAGGCAGTCTCCCATCCAGGTACTAACTAGGCCCGACACTGCTTAGCTTCTGAGATCAGACGAGATCAGGCGCATTCAGTGTGGTGTGGCCGTAGGCTCTGGGCCTAGTGAGTTTTGTACTTTTAAGCATCTAGTCGGCTAGACCTTGCAGTTTTGAAAGGCAATTGAGAAAGGGCTCACTTCCTGAACTTGGAGCACAAAAAAGCCTACCGCACCTGGTATTCCCAGGCGGTCTTCCATCCAGGTACTAACTAGGCCCGACACTGCTTAGCTTCTGAGATCAGACGAGATCAGGCACATTCAGTGTGGTGTGGCCGTAGGCTCTGAGCTTAGTGAGTTTTGTACTTTTAAGCATCTAGTCGGCTAGACCTTGCAGTTTTGAAAGGCAATTGTGAAATGGCTCACTTCCTGAACTTGGAGCACAAAATAGCCTACAGCACCTGGTATTCCCAGGTGGTCTCCCATCCAGGTACTAACGAGGCCCGACACTGCTTAGCTTCCGAGATCAGACGAGATCGGGCGCATTCAGTGTGGTGTGGCCGTAGGCTCTGGTTCTTGTGAGTTTTGTACTTTTAAGCATCTAGTCGGCTAGACCTTGCAGTTTTGAAAGGCAATTGAGAAATGGCTCACTTCCTGAACTTGGAGTACAAAAAAGCCTACAGCACCTGGTATTCCCAGGCGGTCTTCCATCCAGGTACTAACTAGGCCCGACACTGCTTAGCTTCTGAGATCAGACGAGATCAGGCACATTCAGTGTGGTGTGGCCGTAGGCTCTGGGCCTAGTGAGTTTTGTACTTTTAAGCATCTAGTCGGCTAGACCTTGCAGTTTTAAAAGGCAATTGAGAAAGGGCTCACTTCCTGAACTTGGAGCACAAAAAAGCCTACAGCACCTGGTATTCCCAGGCGGTCTCCCATCCAGGTACTAACTAGGCCTGACACTGCTTAACTTCCGAGATCAGTCGAGATCGGGTGCATTCAGTGTGGTGTGGCCGTAGGCTCTAGGAACGCTAAGAATATTACTCTTATGCATTTGCATTTAGTAAGCTAAGCCATGCAGCCACTTGCAACATGATACCACGCTCATCGCTCGATCAGGCGAGATATATAAGACTGGTGGGCCCATTCAGGACTCCTATGTCTGGTAGGATAACTTTAATTCATCCATCCTGTGTCTGTTGCAGGGAGGTGGAGAGAACAATCAACACAATAATGGTTTTCTTTCATGCCTCTTGAAGGACTCAATATTCTCTGTACTGCATTACATGTGAAAGTCGATTTATTACCCATGAACACACTACCTGTATGCTAATTCTATGTAAAAAGGTAGCTCCAGCCCTCATGATGTTGTCCAACATTTCCGCTATAAAACGGGATACAATTATTTTGGAAACATACCAAATTTGAAAAATAATTGAGAAGTTGCGCAATTACTAATCATGGAGCACAAAAAAGCCTACAGCACCTGGTATTCCCAGGCAGTCTCCCATCCAGGTACTAACTAGGCCTGACCCTGCTTAGCTTCCGAGATCGGGCTCATTCAGTGTGGTGTGGCCGTAGGCTCTGGGCCTAGTGAGTTTTGTACTTTTAAGCATCTAGTCGGCTAGACCTTGCAGTTTTGAAAGGCAATTGTGAAATGGCTCACTTCCTGAACTTGGAGCACAAAAAAGCCTACAGCACCTGGTATTCCCAGGTGGTCTCCCATCCAGGTACTAACTAGGCCTGACACTGCTTAGCTTCCGAGATCAGACGAGATCGGGCGCAATCAGTGTGGTGTGGCCGTAGGCTCTGGGCCTAGTGAGTTTTGTACTTTTAAGCATCTAGTCAGCTAGACCTTGTAGTTTTGAAAGGCAATTGAGAAATGGCTCACTTCCTGAACTTGGAGCACAAAAAAGCCTACAGCACCTGGTATTCCCAGGCGGTCTCCCATCCAGGTACTAACGAGGCCCGACACTGCTTAGCTTCCGAGATCAGACGAGATCGGGCGCATTCAGTGTGGTGTGGCCGTAGGCTCTGGTTCTTGTGAGTTTTGTACTTTTAAGCATCTAGTCGGCTAGACCTTGCAGTTTTGAAAGGCAATTGAGAAATGGCTCACTTCCTGAACTTGGAGTACAAAAAAGCCTACAGCACCTGGTATTCCCAGGCGGTCTTCCATCCAGGTACTAACTAGGCCCGACACTGCTTAGCTTCTGAGATCAGACGAGATCAGGCACATTCAGTGTGGTGTGGCCGTAGGCTCTGGGCCTAGTGAGTTTTGTACTTTTAAGCATCTAGTCGGCTAGAATTTGCAGTTTTAAAAGGCAATTGAGAAAGGGCTCACTTCCTGAACTTGGAGCACAAAAAAGCCTACAGCACCTGGTATTCCCAGGCGGTCTCCCATCCAGGTACTAACTAGGCCTGACACTGCTTAACTTCCAAGATCAGTCGAGATCGGGTGCATTCAGTGTGGTGTGGCCGTAGGCTCTAGGAATGCTAAGAATATTACTCTTATGCATTTGCATTTAGTAAGCTAAGCCATGCAGCCACTTGCAACATGATACCACGCTCATCGCTCGATCAGCCTCGATCAGGCGAGATATATAAGACTGGTGGGCCCATTCAGGACTCCTATGTCTGGTAGGATAACTTTAATTCATCCATCCTGTGTCTGTTGCAGGGAGGTGGAGAGAACAATCAACACAATAATGGTTTTCTTTCATGCCTCTTGAAGGACTCAATATTCTCTGTACTGCATTACATGTGAAAGTCGATTTATTACCCATGAACACACTACCTGTATGCTAATTCTATGTAAAAAGGTAGCTCCAGCCCTCATGATGTTGTCCAACATTTCCGCTATAAAACGGGATACAATTATTTTGGAAACATACCAAATTTGAAAAATAATTGAGAAGTTGCGCAATTACTAATCATGGAGCACAAAAAAAGCCTACAGCACCTGGTATTCCCAGGCAGTCTCCCATCCAGGTACTAACTAGGCCCGACACTGCTTAGCTTCTGAGATCAGACGAGATCAGGCGCATTCAGTGTGGTGTGGCCGTAGGCTCTGGGCCTAGTGAGTTTTGTACTTTTAAGCATCTAGTCGGCTAGACCTTGCAGTTTTGAAAGGCAATTGAGAAAGGGCTCACTTCCTGAACTTGGAGCACAAAAAAGCCTACCGCACCTGGTATTCCCAGGCGGTCTTCCATCCAGGTACTAACTAGGCCCGACACTGCTTAGCTTCTGAGATCAGACGAGATCAGGCACATTCAGTGTGGTGTGGCCGTAGGCTCTGGGCCTAGTGAGTTTTGTACTTTTAAGCATCTAGTCGGCTAGACCTTGCAGTTTTAAAAGGCAATTGAGAAAGGGCTCACTTCCTGAACTTGGAGCACAAAAAAGCCTACAGCACCTGGTATTCCCAGGCGGTCTCCCATCCAGGTACTAACTAGGCCTGACACTGCTTAACTTCCGAGATCAGTCGAGATCGGGTGCATTCAGTGTGGTGTGGCCGTAGGCTCTAGGAACACTAAGAATATTACTCTTATGCATTTGCATTTAGTAAGCTAAGCCATGCAGCCACTTGCAACATGATACCACGCTCATCGCTCGATCAGGCGAGATATATAAGACTGGTGGGCCCATTCAGGACTCCTATATCTGGTAGGATAACTTTAATTCATCCATCCTGTGTCTGTTGCAGGGAGGTGGAGAGAACAATCAACACAATAATGGTTTTCTTTCATGCCTCTTGAAGGACTCAATATTCTCTGTACTGCATTACATGTGAAAGTCGATTTATTACCCATGAACACACTACCTGTATGCTAATTCTATGTAAAAAGGTAGCTCCAGCCCTCATGATGTTGTCCAACATTTCCGCTATAAAACGGGATACAATTATTTTGGAAACATACCAAATTTGAAAAATAATTGAGAAGTTGCGCAATTACTAATCATGGAGCACAAAAAAGCCTACAGCACCTGGTATTCCCAGGCAGTCTCCCATCCAGGTACTAACTAGGCCTGACCCTGCTTAGCTTCCGAGATCGGGCGCATTCAGTGTGGTGTGGCCGTAGGCTCTGGGCCTAGTGAGTTTTGTACTTTTAAGCATCTAGTCGGCTAGACCTTGCAGTTTTGAAAGGCAATTGTGAAATGGCTCACTTCCTGAACTTGGAGCACAAAAAAGCCTACAGCACCTGGTATTCCCAGGTGGTCTCCCATCCAGGTACTAACTAGGCCTGACACTGCTTAGCTTCCGAGATCAGACGAGATCGGGCGCAATCAGTGTGGTGTGGCCGTAGGCTCTGGGCCTAGTGAGTTTTGTACTTTTAAGCATCTAGTCAGCTAGACCTTGTAGTTTTGAAAGGCAATTGAGAAATGGCTCACTTCCTGAACTTGGAGCACAAAAAAGCCTACAGCACCTGGTATTCCCAGGCGGTCTCCCATCCAGGTACTAACGAGGCCCGACACTGCTTAGCTTCCGAGATCAGACGAGATCGGGCGCATTCAGTGTGGTGTGGCCGTAGGCTCTGGTTCTTGTGAGTTTTGTACTTTTAAGCATCTAGTCGGCTAGACCTTGCAGTTTTGAAAGGCAATTGAGAAATGGCTCACTTCCTGAACTTGGAGTACAAAAAAGCCTACAGCACCTGGTATTCCCAGGCGGTCTTCCATCCAGGTACTAACTAGGCCCGACACTGCTTAGCTTCTGAGATCAGACGAGATCAGGCACATTCAGTGTGGTGTGGCCGTAGGCTCTGGGCCTAGTGAGTTTTGTACTTTTAAGCATCTAGTCGGCTAGAATTTGCAGTTTTAAAAGGCAATTGAGAAAGGGCTCACTTCCTGAACTTGGAGCACAAAAAAGCCTACAGCACCTGGTATTCCCAGGCGGTCTCCCATCCAGGTACTAACTAGGCCTGACACTGCTTAACTTCCGAGATCAGTCGAGATCGGGTGCATTCAGTGTGGTGTGGCCGTAGGCTCTAGGAATGCTAAGAATATTACTCTTATGCATTTGCATTTAGTAAGCTAAGCCATGCAGCCACTTGCAACATGATACCACGCTCATCGCTCGATCAGCCTCGATCAGGCGAGATATATAAGACTGGTGGGCCCATTCAGGACTCCTATGTCTGGTAGGATAACTTTAATTCATCCATCCTGTGTCTGTTGCAGGGAGGTGGAGAGAACAATCAACACAATAATGGTTTTCTTTCATGCCTCTTGAAGGACTCAATATTCTCTGTACTGCATTACATGTGAAAGTCGATTTATTACCCATGAACACACTACCTGTATGCTAATTCTATGTAAAAAGGTAGCTCCAGCCCTCATGATGTTGTCCAACATTTCCGCTATAAAACGGGATACAATTATTTTGGAAACATACCAAATTTGAAAAATAATTGAGAAGTTGCGCAATTACTAATCATGGAGCACAAAAAAAGCCTACAGCACCTGGTATTCCCAGGCAGTCTCCCATCCAGGTACTAACTAGGCCCGACACTGCTTAGCTTCTGAGATCAGACGAGATCAGGCGCATTCAGTGTGGTGTGGCCGTAGGCTCTGGGCCTAGTGAGTTTTGTACTTTTAAGCATCTAGTCGGCTAGACCTTGCAGTTTTGAAAGGCAATTGAGAAAGGGCTCACTTCCTGAACTTGGAGCACAAAAAAGCCTACCGCACCTGGTATTCCCAGGCGGTCTCCCATCCAGGTACTAACTAGGCCCGACACTGCTTAGCTTCTGAGATCAGATGAGATCGGGCGCATTCAGTGTGGTGTGGCCGAAGGCTCTGGGCTTAGTGAGTTTTGTACTTTTAAGCATCTAGTCGGCTAGACCTTGCAGTTTTGAAAGGCAATTGTGAAATGGCTCACTTCCTGAACTTGGAGCACAAAAAAGCCTACAGCACCTGGTATTCCCAGGTGGTCTCCCATCCAGGTACTAACTAGGCCCGACACTGCTTAGCTTCCGAGATCAGACGCAATCAGTGTGGTGTGGCCGTAGGCTCTGGGCCTAGTGAGTTTTGTACTTTTAAGCATCTAGTCAGCTAGACTTTGCAGTTTTGAAAGGCAATTGAGAAATGGCTCACTTCCTGAACTTGGAGCACAAAAAAGCCTACAGCACCTGGTATTCCCAGGCGGTCTCCCATCCAGATACTAAAGAGGCCCGACACTGCTTAGCTTCCGAGATCGGGCGCATTCAGTGTGGTGTGGCCGTAGGGTCTGGGCCTTGTGAGTTTTGTACTTTTAAGCATCTAGTCGGCTAGACCTTGCAGTTTTGAAAGGCAATTGTGAAATGGCTCACTTCCTGAACTTGGAGCACAAAAAAGCCTACAGCACCTGGTATTCCCAGGTGGTCTCCCATCCAGGTACTAACTAGGCCCGACACTGCTTAGCTTCCGAGATCAGACGAGATCGGGCGCATTCAGTGTGGTGTGGCCGTAGGCTCTGAGCCTAGTGAGTTTTGTACTTTTAAGCATCTAGTCGGCTAGACCTTGCAGTTTTGAAAGGCAATTGAGAAATGGCTCACTTCCTGAACTTGGAGTACAAAAAAGCCTACAGCACCTGGTATTCCCAGGCGGTCTCCCATCCAGGTACTAACTAGGCCCGACACTGCTTAGCTTCTGAGATCAGACGAGATCAGGCGCATTCAGTGTGGTGTGGCCGTAGGCTCTGGGCCTAGTGAGTGTTGTACTTTTAAGCATCTAGTCGGCTAGACCTTGCAGTTTTAAAAGGCAATTGAGAAAGGGCTCACTTCCTGAACTTGGAGCACAAAAAAGCCTACAGCACCTGGTATTCCCAGGCGGTCTCCCATCCAGGTACTAACTAGGCCTGACACTGCTTAACTTCCGAGATCAGACGAGATCGGGTGCATTCAGTGTGGTGTGGCCATAGGCTCTAGGAATGCTAAGAATATTACTCTTATGCATTTGCATTTAGTAAGCTAAGCCATGCAGCCACTTGCAACATGATACCACGCTCATCGCTCGATCAGGCTCGATCAGGCGAGATATATAAGACTGGTGGGCCCATTCAGGACTCCTATGTCTGGTAGGATAACTTTAATTCATCCATCCTGTGTCTGTTGCAGGGAGGTGGAGAGAACAATCAACACAATAATGGTTTTCTTTCATGCCTCTTGAAGGACTCAATATTCTCTGTACTGCATTACATGTGAAAGTCGATTTATTACCCATGAACACACTACCTGTATGCTAATTCTATGTAAAAAGGTAGCTCCAGCCCTCATGATGTTGTCCAACATTTCCGCTATAAAACGGGATACAATTATTTTGGAAACATACCAAATTTGAAAAATAATTGAGAAGTTGCGCAATTACTAATCATGGAGCACAAAAAAGCCTACAGCACCTGGTATTCCCAGGCAGTCTCCCATCCAGGTACTAACTAGGCCTGACCATGCTTAGCTTCCGAGATCGGGCACATTCAGTGTGGTGTGGCCGTAGGCTCTGGGCCTAGTGAGTTTTGTACTTTTAAGCATCTAGTCGGCTAGACCTTGCAGTTTTGAAAGGCAATTGTGAAATGGCTCACTTCCTGAACTTGGAGCACAAAAAAGCCTACAGCACCTGGTATTCCCAGGTGGTCTCCCATCCAGGTACTAACTAGGCCCAACACTGCTTAGCTTCCGAGATCAGACGAGATCGGGCGCAATCAGTATGGTGTGGCCGTAGGCTCTGGGCCTAGTGAGTTTTGTACTTTTAAGCATCTAGTCAGCTAGACCTTGCAGTTTTGAAAGGCAATTGAGAAATGGCTCACTTCCTGAACTTGGAGCACAAAAAAGCCTACAGCACCTGGTATTCCCAGGCGGTCTCCCATCCAGGTACTAACGAGGCCCGACACTGCTTAGCTTCCAAGATCAGACGAGATCGGGCGCATTCAGTGTGGTGTGGCCGTAGGCTCTGGTTCTTGTGAGTTTTGTACTTTTAAGCATCTAGTCGGCTAGACCTTGCAGTTTTGAAAGGCAATTGAGAAATGGCTCACTTCCTGAACTTGGAGTACAAAAAAGCCTACAGCACCTGGTATTCCCAGGCGGTCTTCCATCCAGGTACTAACTAGGCCCGACACTGCTTAGCTTCTGAGATCAGACGAGATCAGGCACATTCAGTGTGGTGTGGCCGTAGGCTCTGGGCCTAGTGAGTTTTGTACTTTTAAGCATCTAGTCGGCTAGACCTTGCAGTTTTAAAAGGCAATTGAGAAAGGGCTCACTTCCTGAACTTGGAGCACAAAAAAGCCTACAGCACCTGGTATTCCCAGGCGGTCTCCCATCCAGGTACTAACTAGGCCTGACACTGCTTAACTTCCGAGATCAGTCGAGATCGGGTGCATTCAGTGTGGTGTGGCCGTAGGCTCTAGGAATGCTAAGAATATTACTCTTATGCATTTGCATTTAGTAAGCTAAGCCATGCAGCCACTTGCAACATGATACCACGCTCATCGCTCGATCAGCGCTCGATCAGGCGAGATATATAAGACTGGTGGGCCCATTCAGGACTCCTATGTCTGGTAGGATAACTTTAATTCATCCATCCTGTGTCTGTTGCAGGGAGGTGGAGAGAACAATCAACACAATAATGGTTTTCTTTCATGCCTCTTGAAGGACTCAATATTCTCTGTACTGCATTACATGTGAAAGTCGATTTATTACCCATGAACACACTACCTGTATGCTAATTCTATGTAAAAAGGTAGCTCCAGCCCTCATGATGTTGTCCAACATTTCCGCTATAAAACGGGATACAATTATTTTGGAAACATACCAAATTTGAAAAATAATTGAGAAGTTGCGCAATTACTAATCATGGAGCACAAAAAAGCCTACAGCACCTGGTATTCCCAGGCAGTCTCCCATCCAGGTACTAACTAGGCCTGACCCTGCTTAGCTTCCGAGATCGGGCGCATTCAGTGTGGTGTGGCCGTAGGCTCTGGGCCTAGTGAGTTTTGTACTTTTAAGCATCTAGTCGGCTAGACCTTGCAGTTTTGAAAGGCAATTGTGAAATGGCTCACTTCCTGAACTTGGAGCACAAAAAAGCCTACAGCACCTGGTATTCCCAGGTGGTCTCCCATCCAGGTACTAACTAGGCCTGACACTGCTTAGCTTCCGAGATCAGACGAGATCAGGCGCAATCAGTGTGGTGTGGCCGTAGGCTCTGGGCCTAGTGAGTTTTGTACTTTTAAGCATCTAGTCAGCTAGACCTTGTAGTTTTGAAAGGCAATTGAGAAATGGCTCACTTCCTGAACTTGGAGCACAAAAAAGCCTACAGCACCTGGTATTCCCAGGCGGTCTCCCATCCAGGTACTAACGAGGCCCGACACTGCTTAGCTTCCGAGATCAGACGAGATCGGGCGCATTCAGTGTGGTGTGGCCGTAGGCTCTGGTTCTTGTGAGTTTTGTACTTTTAAGCATCTAGTCGGCTAGACCTTGCAGTTTTGAAAGGCAATTGAGAAATGGCTCACTTCCTGAACTTGGAGTACAAAAAAGCCTACAGCACCTGGTATTCCCAGGCGGTCTTCCATCCAGGTACTAACTAGGCCCGACACTGCTTAGCTTCTGAGATCAGACGAGATCAGGCACATTCAGTGTGGTGTGGCCGTAGGCTCTGGGCCTAGTGAGTTTTGTACTTTTAAGCATCTAGTCGGCTAGACCTTGCAGTTTTAAAAGGCAATTGAGAAAGGGCTCACTTCCTGAACTTGGAGCACAAAAAAGCCTACAGCACCTGGTATTCCCAGGCGGTCTCCCATCCAGGTACTAACTAGGCCTGACACTGCTTAACTTCCGAGATCAGTCGAGATCGGGTGCATTCAGTGTGGTGTGGCCGTAGGCTCTAGGAATGCTAAGAATATTACTCTTATGCATTTGCATTTAGTAAGCTAAGCCATGCAGCCACTTGCAACATGATACCACGCTCATCGCTCGATCAGCCTCGATCAGGCGAGATATATAAGACTGGTGGGCCCATTCAGGACTCCTATGTCTGGTAGGATAACTTTAATTCATCCATCCTGTGTCTGTTGCAGGGAGGTGGAGAGAACAATCAACACAATAATGGTTTTCTTTCATGCCTCTTGAAGGACTCAATATTCTCTGTACTGCATTACATGTGAAAGTCGATTTATTACCCATGAACACACTACCTGTATGCTAATTCTATGTAAAAAGGTAGCTCCAGCCCTCATGATGTTGTCCAACATTTCCGCTATAAAACGGGATACAATTATTTTGGAAACATACCAAATTTGAAAAATAATTGAGAAGTTGCGCAATTACTAATCATGGAGCACAAAAAAAGCCTACAGCACCTGGTATTCCCAGGCAGTCTCCCATCCAGGTACTAACTAGGCCCGACACTGCTTAGCTTCTGAGATCAGACGAGATCAGGCGCATTCAGTGTGGTGTGGCCGTAGGCTCTGGGCCTAGTGAGTTTTGTACTTTTAAGCATCTAGTCGGCTAGACCTTGCAGTTTTGAAAGGCAATTGAGAAAGGGCTCACTTCCTGAACTTGGAGCACAAAAAAGCCTACCGCACCTGGTATTCCCAGGCGGTCTCCCATCCAGGTACTAACTAGGCCCGACACTGCTTAGCTTCTGAGATCAGATGAGATCGGGCGCATTCAGTGTGGTGTGGCCGAAGGCTCTGGGCTTAGTGAGTTTTGTACTTTTAAGCATCTAGTCGGCTAGACCTTGCAGTTTTGAAAGGCAATTGTGAAATGGCTCACTTCCTGAACTTGGAGCACAAAAAAGCCTACAGCACCTGGTATTCCCAGGTGGTCTCCCATCCAGGTACTAACTAGGCCCGACACTGCTTAGCTTCCGAGATCAGACGCAATCAGTGTGGTGTGGCCGTAGGCTCTGGGCCTAGTGAGTTTTGTACTTTTAAGCATCTAGTCAGCTAGACCTTGCAGTTTTGAAAGGCAATTGAGAAATGGCTCACTTCCTGAACTTGGAGCACAAAAAAGCCTACAGCACCTGGTATTCCCAGGCGGTCTCCCATCCAGATACTAAAGAGGCCCGACACTGCTTAGCTTCCGAGATCGGGCGCATTCAGTGTGGTGTGGCCGTAGGGTCTGGGCCTTGTGAGTTTTGTACTTTTAAGCATCTAGTCGGCTAGACCTTGCAGTTTTGAAAGGCAATTGTGAAATGGCTCACTTCCTGAACTTGGAGCACAAAAAAGCCTACAGCACCTGGTATTCCCAGGTGGTCTCCCATCCAGGTACTAACTAGGCCCGACACTGCTTAGCTTCCGAGATCAGACGAGATCGGGCGCATTCAGTGTGGTGTGGCCGTAGGCTCTGGGCCTAGTGAGTTTTGTACTTTTAAGCATCTAGTCGGCTAGACCTTGCAGTTTTGAAAGGCAATTGAGAAATGGCTCACTTCCTGAACTTGGAGTACAAAAAAGCCTACAGCACCTGGTATTCCCAGGCGGTCTCCCATCCAGGTACTAACTAGGCCCGACACTGCTTAGCTTCTGAGATCAGACGAGATCAGGCGCATTCAGTGTGGTGTGGCCGTAGGCTCTGGGCCTAGTGAGTGTTGTACTTTTAAGCATCTAGTCGGCTAGACCTTGCAGTTTTAAAAGGCAATTGAGAAAGGGCTCACTTCCTGAACTTGGAGCACAAAAAAGCCTACAGCACCTGGTATTCCCAGGCGGTCTCCCATCCAGGTACTAAC